>NC_142521.1:5652500-5845000 GCF_964205215.1 Stylophora pistillata | reverse complement strand
TGTATTTAGTGGGAATGGCGTGGTGACCGCTAAATACAGGTTGAGCACAGGTTCCATCAAGAGTATTATAAAAAAAAAAAAATAAGAAAAAAAAAAAAAACCATACACAACACCATTTGTGCCATAGAATTGACGACTTCATTTACAGAATATCGCTCAAAAATACTACTCGCTTTGATTTTGGGAGATAAACATGATTAAAAATTAGTATAGGTAATCGCATGGGGCCGAGTAAAATTAAGGATTAATATCACGCGTGTTTTCGGAAGTTGCTGAAATTGCCCGAGTCGCGAGTCGCGCAGCAACGAGGGCAATTTCTGCAACTTCCGAAAACACAAGTGATTACTTGTTTATAATATAAGGGGCAAAATGTTTTCTTACTGATCTCGCGCAAAACGGGACGCCATTGTTACAAAACAAACAGAAATTTCTTTACCTTGGCAGCCGTTGCGAAGCGATTTTCAGCCAATCATTTTCAAGTAATTTTGCCCGGGGCAGTTACAAAAATTAAGTAAAAATGCCCTCTGTCTTGACCAATCACAATTCAGTAATTTTGCCCCTTATATGATAACTTGAAATATTACTTTTGGTGACCGTTCGATACAGGTAGAAAATAATGTTACCAAAAGGACGTAAAGACAGCAGAGTGACAATAACTCTCAAAAAAGAAACAACAACTTTGAGTTAAAATTTACAAGACATGTTTCGACATTCTCATGTCATCTTCAGTTGCAAATAAGCATTTAACGGTTGTACAAATTCAAATGTACAAGCGTTGAATGCTCATTTGCAACTGAAGATGACATGAGAATGTTGAAACATGTCTTGTAAATTTAAACTCAAAGTTCTTGTTTCTTTTTTGAGAGGTAGAAAATAATAAAAACAACCAATTGGGACTTAGTAACAGGATACTGCGACTGCCTATAGAGGTGACTGCATGCTTAACGAGGAGGAAAATGACAGCGATTAAGGGGAAACAAATTAAGGACTGATAACTGACCACTTACAGGGTGACCACTAATAATACAGGCAATGGAAAAGGTGCCGACAGTTTAATTTGAAACTGAAGCAAGTAAGGGAACATAATTATGAGCTAGCATACAAATATCAAAACTGGGATGACTGTGTCTGCAGGGTATGGCAGGACTCCAGATCTCCAAAGTGCAGAGCCATTTTTAGCTATGTGTGTGTGAGCAATGTGACCAAAAATCTAGAATGTTTAAAAAATATTGTGCATGCACCTACCAATTACTCAGCTGCAGACTAAATAAATAATTCCTCAATATGCAGACAAAGAGAGGTATCTGGCCCAATGAAACATTCCTTCAATGATGTTTCATAATCCTAAATTGTTCATCCAGTATCAAACCTCTTGAATTCTTAGGTCTCAAGAATGCTTTGAATGCAGTTAATCAGAAACCTAAAGTCAAAATAGTTCTCCTTGGAACTCCTGCTGAGGAAGCAAAAGGGGGCAAGATTTCAATGATCAGGAATGGTTGCTTCAAAGATCTTGACTTTTGTATGATGGTTCATCCATGTCCGGTAGATGTTCTCAAACCTGTGATTTTAGCTCGTGAAAGGGCTACAATTACCTACAAAGGTCATGCTGCTCATGCTGCAGCATTCCCTTGGGAAGGAATCAATGCCCTGGATGCAGCAGTCATGGCTTACACGAGCATAAGTGCACTAAGACAGCAGATGAAGCCAGAATGGCGTGTCCACCTTATTATTTCAGAGGGGGGTGTCAAGCCAAACATTATTCCTGACCGAGCTCAGCTTCAATGTTATATTCGAACAATGAATGACAATGACCTTGAGGTGTTAAAAGAAAAAGTTAAGAATTGTTTTGAAGCAGCTGCATCAGCTACAGGTAAGCAACTTTTCAAAACAATATTGTGGTAGAGTTGTTCCATGTCCTCTGTTTCTTTTTCTCTTTAACATCTACGTCTTTTTCAAGAGGTAAAAGGTCGCCTGTAGGAGTGAACCGAAATATCTAATTCCCAACTAGATTAAGAAATTGTAAGATCGGAAGAAGATTTGGTCTGGGCACGGAAGAATATTGTGTTAGCAGGGAGTGTTAGCATAAGATGTGCCCCAGTGTTTAAAATGTGTCATTTTCTAACAGGGTGCAAAGTCTTTATGGAGTGGGAAACAGCTACTAAATATTCACATCTGGAAACCAACAACACCCTTGCTGAACTTTACCAAGCCAATGCTGAGTCCTTAGGAGTTTCATTTCCACTTGAGGCAAAGTTCTCAGCATCCACTGATATGGGAAATGTTTCACATGTAGTTCCTTCCATCCATCCCATGTATTCTATTGGCACAACTGCACCCAATCATTCTCATGCATTCACAACAGCAGCAGCAACAGAAGAAGCTCATAAGAATACTCTGATTGCCAGCAAGACATTAGCCATGACAGCTATTGATGTGTTGTACAACAAGGATTTAATGGATAAAGTAAGGAAAGATTTTAAAACATCAAATACGGATTAACAGCAACGGACAGAAAAATGATCAGAAGACAGTGAAAGTAAATTGAGACAGTTGCAAGAAAACTTCTTTGGAAGAACTTTATACTCTGTGATAAAAGTAGCTTTGGTTACATGACAATCACAATACTGAAACAAAAGGAATACACAGTTAAGTAATGGTTCGTACAAGCTCAATGTTGACATGAAATACAAACCTTAAGTTTCCCATTTTTTTAATCAGCCTTAAGTAGTAATGAAAGCACTAGCATATGAAACCTGAGGAAAGTTGTGAGTTGCCATGGTATCAGCCATTTCACAATTTTTTTTGCTAGAAAGGGTTGCTTTAACCTAAGTTACGTTAGCTAGTTTGCAAAATCTTAAAGCTTCTCAGGGAACTATTTTCTGCTGAAGACTTTTAATGAAATCTGGTTAATTTTTCTTTTACTAATTGTACTTAGAAGTTCTCACAAGAGATACTAACCCATAGCACTTACATGAATAATGTGTAGATTGATGTTTGTAAAAACCTTGAAAGATGATAAGTTAATTGTTGGAACATTCTACTTGTAGTTGTATCCCTTAATTTGTACGATTTTCAAGGGTTCAGTCTCTCCTGCACGAGGTACCTCTTGCAATATTCTTGTTGTGGCCATGCATGAAACTCTGAGTTACCTTAAAATATCTTCAATTGAACAATGTTGTTGACTATAATATTTCAATTCTTTGAAAACAGAGAGATTTTCAAAGAGTTAATTGGTTTAATTCCATTCCCTCTCTTCCTCTCCTCCCATGCAATCATCGATGAATGACTTCTTGAAAAAAATTAGTAGAAAAGATATTACCATCGACTATGAATTTATGTGATTAAAAAATAGAAATTTATATGAGAAAGTTGTACAATACATGATCTGATAATCCAAAGTTTGATTAGTTCTGTAGCACAGCACCATATTTCCACCACCTACCCATCCCCTTTAATACTAAAATTTCCCCGAGTAACTTAACTTCGATAAAAATAGATCACACCGGCAAATTTAAGTTTCTTCTGGGAGGCTGTTATCAAATCATTTCCCGAAGACAAAAGTCTGCAAAGCCGGTGGGGGAAGGGGGAGGGGGATGGGGAGGGGGAGGGGGCTAATAGAAAGCTGTTGACGGGCATGCAGCCATCCAACGGGGGAGAGACGCCGGCCGTCAGTTATCTTGTCAAAAATGGCGAGCGATGAGGTAAAGATCCTGAAGGAAAAAGCGAAAGAAGCGATCGACATATACTCTCCTGAATTATATGAACTGAACAAAAGTATTTGGGAAAACCCAGAGCTAGCACTCCATGAGTCATACGCTCACGATCAGCTAACAGAGTTCTTGGCGGATCAAGGCTTCTATATAACTCCTCATTACACTTTGGATACAGCTTTCCGAGCTGAATGCGGAGAGGATGGAGGACTGACAATTGGTCTGATTAGCGAATATGATGCTTTACCCGAAGTAGGACACGCTTGTGGACATAATCTGATCGCTGAATCAGGTGTAGCAGCGGCTCTAGGTATGTTTGTCTTGTTTATACTTACTTGATACACTTTTACTTGCCCAGTATATGGATCCATTTTTATCAGGCGGGTGTTGACCTATTTTCTCATTTGTTACCCACACTGTGTAACCTATACTTTTTTAAAAATCGGCTTCACATTGCTATATAAAAACATCGCGAGGTCATGTCTGCATATAATACTATTGTGGTTGTTGTCGTTGTTTATTTTGCCATTTTGTAATTTATGATACATCAGTAGAAATGAAAGGAATTAAATATACACTGGTACAATATACCTGAAGATTTCGTATGTGGCGAGGAAATCCGTAAGGAAACCATTGAAGAGGGCCAAGAGGCCTATGTGAGCTACAGGCTCCTCGTATTTTACAAACGGGGGTATCAGTTTTTTAGCGTGTCTCTCTCTCTGTCTCTCACACACACACACATCTAAATGTAGATGTGTGTGTGTGTATTGTAGTAGTTTAAACTACTACAACATGGGGGAAATGACAAAATGGGGCAATGGTTGGATGCCTTTTATGCTGAGGTTACTGAAGGGGCTTTCTTGAAACTGGAAACTGAAATACAATCTCCATAAGGTGATAGAATTGAGAAACTGAACCGAGCAAGTAAACATGTGAGGTTCAAAAACATATATCAGGTTTAGTGCTCAGGTGTTAGCCGAGAAATTTCAAAACTGGGATGACTCAGCTGGGGCGGATCCAGGATTTAGTCAAGGGGGGTTTGGAGATTTGTCCCCCTTCTAAAGGGTCCAAGATTTGGAAATTAGGTCTCTGGAAATATGATTTCCAGCATGCTGAGGAAAAAAATAGAGGATTTGGCTGAACCACCCAAACCACCCCTGGATCCATCCCAGCTCAGTAGCACAATGGAACTAAAAGATCGAGGGTTTTCTCATAAAACTCCCCATTCTGCAGAGTATGGCAAGACTCAACTATGTCTAGCTTATGCAGAGCCATTTTTAGCCATGTGCCTGTCTGCAATGTGACTGAAAATCCATAACGTTTTAAAAAAAATTGTGTATGCACCAGTCATGCTCTGCAAACTGTATAATTCCTACATGTAGACCAGCCAAAGTCAGTGAAACATCTTGTGAAAACAAACATTCCCTTGATCAATGATCCTAAATTGTTCATCCAGTTTGAGACCTCTTGAATTCTTAGGTCTCAAGAATGCTTTGAATGCAGTTAATCAGAAACCTAAAGTTAAAGTAGTTCTCATTGGAACTCCTGCTGAGGAAGTAGATGGCGGCAAAATATCAATGATCAAGAATGGTTGCTTCAAAGATCTTGACTTTTGTATGATGGTTCATCCATGTCCGGTAGATGTTCTCAAACCTGTGATTTTATCTAGTGAAGGTGCTACAATCACCTACAAAGGTCGTGCTGCTCATGCTGCAGCATTCCCTTGGGAAGGAATCAATGCCCTGGATGCAGCAGTCATGGCTTACACGAGCATAAGTGCACTAAGACAGCAGATGAAGCCAGAATGGCGTGTCCACCTTATTATTTCGGAGGGGGGTGTTAAGCCAAACATCATTCCTGACCGAGCTCAGCTTCAATGTAATATTCGAACAATGAATGACAATGACCTTGAGGTGTTAAAAGAAAAAGTTAAGAATTGTTTTGAAGCAGCTGCATCAGCCACAGGTAAACAACTTAGTCTAGAGATATCAGGAGAAGCAAATTTACTTCCTCAAAGATCTTCCACACTCCTTCCAAATTTGCATAAGAACACCCTGTTTTGGTCTTAATTTCCTCCAAGCTTCAACAAGGGCTTTGATAACTTTTTCCAAGAGAGGCTATATATACAGATGGTGTATTAATTAGGTGGCCATGTTTGAAAAGGGGTGTGGACAAAACCTGGCCTACCCTGTGGCCTACCCTATGGCCTACCCTATGGCCTACCCTCTGGCCTACCGGTGGTCAGATTTTTAAGAACATAAAAGTAAAATCAGTAAGAGTTGAACGAACACGCTGGTGTACAATTATCTTTCTCTGAAAAGGGTATACTAAGAGGTCGCTAACACGATTTTCAACGTCCAAGGGAACGAAACACTGCAAATATCACAGCACTCAACCATAACGGTAGGTTAAGGGGGAGGGGAGAGGAGGGGCCAATATTGCGTGGTCGCAGAGGTTATACAAAATGGCAGCTTTATGATGCAGGCTGTCAGTTGGTAACATATAGTGGAGTGCTGGTGTAAAAATGTAATGAACGGCGTTATATTGGAGAGCATTCATATCCAGGCAAGAAAACGCAAACATTACATGCCAGGCCAATTGTTTAAGTGCCCTCAAGTGCTGTAGAGTATTGAATTTGCAATGAGCACCCACCCCAGGACACGCATGCATTGCTGTCGTAAACATTTCGCAAACTTTACTTGCTTTTTCAAAGAAAGGGCCAGTATTGCATTAATTTGAAAGGAGAGCTGATATGATGATGTTTGCCCAAAAGTTGTGTTTAACCAGCTTCTGTTCCTTGATTTCCTTATTCTATCAGAAGGTTAAGAAATTGCGATTGGAATGTGGCCGCCAAAACAGCAGAAGAAAGTCGTTGGTAAGATGGTACTCAGGAAAACATTGAAAGGTTTCCAGCAATGCTATCCTTTTAAAAATCTGACCACAGGTAGGCCATAGGGTAGGCCATAGGGTAGGCCACAGGGTAGGCCACAGGGTAGGCCATGGCCTAGGCCAGGTTTTGTCCACACCCTTTGAAAAAGGGCCAAGCCAAAGATAAGAGTCTACTCCACAGGCTGAACAGATGGTGGTAGAAGGTCTTTAATGGGTGGCATTAGACCATTGGTAAGGGGCTTTTTGTCCAAAGTCGTGGCTTAAAACAAGAATACAATCACAAGGATCAAACAACCCGGTAATTGTGAAGAAGAGCTCCCCAAAAAACCTGTCGGCCGACAGTCGGCCGACAGACGACCAACTGTCGGCCGACTGTCGGCCGACTGTCGGCTGACAGTTGGTCGTCTGTAGTGGTCGTCTGTAGCTTGGTGTGTTGTAAATTACGCAAGTGATATATCCTATACGCATCTGATAACATTTTGGAAGAAACGTTTCTTTACATACTACCAACTTTGCCGTCGATCGGTAAGTAGGTGAAGTCTGTCGAGTCATACATCACCATTACGGATTGTTATGTCACGTTAACTGTTCGTTTTTTACACAATTTTTCTTTTTTCTTAACCTGTCGGTAGACTGTCGGCCGCCTGTCGGTCAACTGTCGGCCGACAGTCGGCCGACAGTCGGCCGACAGGTTTTTTGGGGAGCTCTTCTTCACAATTACCAAAATATGAATGATGTTTCAACTGCTCCACGGTCATTTTCAAGTTAGAGTTCATGTGTAAATTTCCACATATATATAAATTCTGAAACAATGGAATGAAGGTAAAAGCTAAGTATTTACATATAAACAATAAAACTAATAACAAAGTGCAAAAATGAAGTGTAAATAAGCGGTGAGAGAAGATAAATTTGAAGTAATAGGGGGTTTAAAAGATCAATGCTGATTGTAGTTATCATTGTTAATAGGCTTACCACCAGTGGTCAGTGTTATTGTGATATCATAGTACACATTTGTAATGAGTGTTGAAAAACTTAAATCAAAGAAATTACAGGAGCCAATATGAGTGGGAATAAAACACTGCTGACAGGAAACTAATAACAACTCAAAGTAGAAACAATTAAGTAAACGGTCTGGTATGTGGAAAATGCTGCATGACCAAGTCAGTCATGGCCTCATACTTGAGCCATGATCTAGATGTGTAAATCAAATTTTGAACAAACATGCATATGGGCAGTGTGTATAAAAATGTCTCACATATTAGCTATACCTAAGGCCAATTACCAAGGAACACATCCTTTACAATTTCTTTCAGATCATATTTGTTTTCAAGTCACCTCTTAATCCTTCAGGAAAGATATCAGAAGGTAAAGTCCTCAGAATTATTCAAGCATGGTAATGATTTCAATTATGCTTTGACTTGAGTTTTTTCCATTTTTATATAATTATGAAGAACAAGGCTCTGTTGTATAAGAAAAATTAATGTTTATTACCATATGTTCACAGCTGTGCATGATTTAAGAATTACTTTTTTTATGCTAGTGATGGGGAAACACCTGATGGTACATGGTGATGGAGTGAAAGATGTTGCCTTTGAAGTGGAGGACTGTATTGCTCTTTACAAGGTAACCTATAGTGTGTAGCGAGGTTGCATGTAGCCCATTCCATCTCATCGTTAAGTTTTTCTAGCTTGATTGAAGAATACTAATGTGACTGCAAAACATAAGGGCATGGAGTCCAAATCAGTTCATCAGGATGCACATTTCTACTTGTCCCCTTCTCACAATAGACAAATGACACAAAGCTTAGTGGCAGGATTTCTCGAAAACTCAGACCTGGAAAACTCAGACCTAAGACCCGAAAAACTCAGACCTCAGACCCAAAAAACTCAGACCCTCTGGGTGTCTCAAAATCTCAGGCCCAAAAAACTCTGGCCCTCTGGGTGGCTTGAAAACTCAGACCTGAAAAACTCAGATCCTGTGGGTGTCTCGAAAACTCAGACCCGAAAAGTAAAACATATTTACACCACGTGAATGCCCCAAGCTGACTTGTAATTTTTCCCCCTTTGGTAATGACAGTAATTTTCACTTATATCGAGCAGGCATGTTCACACTTGACTGAGTCCCTCCCCCTGTTTGTATTGTCTTCCACTTGTATTGAATGGTCACTGTTACAACAAATTTTAAGAGCCAGCAGTCCATCCACATAGAAGGGTTTAGTCCCCTTGCATCAATCAGTAAATATTTTTAATTAGTTTTTACATCCACTTTCAAAACACTGGTGAAACTTGTAATCCGATATGATCTCATTACTGCAATTTATTCATAATTCACTCCATTTTTGCTCCAAACTGTTTCTTTTTCCCAGCCAGTGAGAAAGCCTTGCTACACAACAACCAATCTGACTTCAAGGCTTGTTTTAAGGAACCAATCAAATCACAGGAAAATGAAAGACAACTTTTTGCAATTTTTATAAACCAGCTCATTACTGGATAATAAATATTTGTATGAACTATAATATCCCATACTTGAGTGACTGAATTTTGTGGGATAACTGAACTGAGCAGAGTACAATTCTGGTCTGAAATCATACTAATTGTGATTTCAAATCAAACTCACACTGTGAGCTCATTTGATAATGAAATCAAGTGTGTGATTTCAGGACAAACTGCTCTCTGCTCAGTTCAGTTGCCATAATAACCATAATAATTGTTTGGTTTGGTTATACAGGCAGCCATTAAGCGTGGTGCAGTATCTGTTCACGAGCCATACTAGAGATTGTGTGATCCTTGTGAATACTAGAGGTCCAATTCCTGCAATTAATTGGTCTCTTTCATAAACAAATGTCCAAATTTGCTCAGTAGATTTTACAAACTGTAAGGTAGAAAGGAGATTTGGTCTGACATGCCAGGAAAAATGTTGTATTACCTAATGTTTAAAATGTGTCATTTTCTAACAGGGTGCAAAGTCTCTATGGAATGGAGAACAGCTACAAGATATTCACATCTGGAAACCAACAACACCCTTGCTGAACTTTACCAAGCCAATGCTGAGTCCTTAGGAGTTTCTTTTCCACCTGAGGCAAAGTTCTCAGCATCCACTGATATGGGAAATGTTTCACATGTAGTTCCTTCCATCCATCCCATGTATTCTATTGGCACAACTGCACCCAATCATTCTCATGCATTCACAACAGCAGCAGCAACAGAAGAAGCTCATAAGAACACTCTGATTGCCAGCAAGGCATTAGCCATGACAGCTATTGATGTGTTGTGCAAACAAGATTTAATGGATAAAGTAAGGATTGATTTCAAACAACCAAATAATGGTGAAAATTAACAGCAACACTGAGAAAAATTAGTGAATATATGAGTCATTACAAGTAATAAGGGACAATTTTTGCGAAATTACTTCAAGAGATATTTATTTTAAGGTAAATAACTGACTATGAGTACAGTGTGTAATTGAAAAATTGTTGAATATAAAACTACTACAGGTTTGTTGAAACTTTTGAATGCTTTAACTTAATTCCTATGTGGCTGATGTACCATGATTGCACTTGATGTGGTTTGACTAGGAAAGAATAAATAAGATTAGATATAAGCTAAAAGCTACAATGGAAAGAATTGAAGCAAAGAGACAAATTTTCGAATGTTTCTTTGCATTGATGATAGAAATGTCTGGACTTGAGTTGAGTTGAGTTGAGCTTCACTGCATGTAAAAGATTAATTCAGAATATTTAATTTAATCAAGCACAAAGTAAATTTGAATATACACTGCCAGGTTTACATGCATGCAAGAATTATTATGGACTCCAAAAGCTCTTGATTGTTAGACAAATTCTCTTTATAAGTACCATTGGAAAAGTCTAGAGAACAGTGTGGAAAATATGCATGCTGATGTAGAGGGTATACTAATTTGGTTAGTGGGTTAACCACGAAGCAGAGATGCTAACCTTTGGAGATTTAAAATCTGGAAATTTTTCTCCTATGCCACCACCACATCAACTCAGCAGCACTCCCTCTCCCCTCCCCCTTCCCTAACTGTCATGGACAGCCATGAAATTTCTTCTAACCCTAACACCGGCAGCCCAAGCTCACTACTAGAAAAGCGGACGTGACTCTTACAGTTGCGCAATGTTTTATATTTATAAAGGTTTGTATCGGATGTTATTGGTTTGCCTTAAAGAGAGAAAAAAATGTCTTGTTTTGAAATATAATGGACTTACCTTATTGCCTTGTTGTTTTCTTACCAGCGTCCCAGGCCATTTTGAAGCGTTTTCGGCGAGTTAGCGCTATTTTGGTGTTCAAATTAACTGCTAAAGGAAATACTTTTTTTTAGCAGTTGAACACCAAACTAGCGCTAACTCGCCGAAAACGCTTCAAAATGGCCTGAGACGCAGGTAATCAACAAAGAAAACAACAAGGCAATAAGGTAAGTCCATTTTATTTCAAAACAAGACATTTTTTTTCTCTCTTTTAAGGCAAACCGATAACATCCGATACAAACCTTTATAAATATAAAACATTGCGCAACACTGTAAGAGTCACGTCTGCTTTTCCATTATTGAGCTTGGGCTGCCTGTGACCCTTAGCATTGTACTTGACACCAACGTCGTTTCCAGAGTCCTCTGTCTTCCTTACCCGAGAGAGAAAGAGTGAGAGACCTGGGAACGAGGTTGAGGAGTCACTCGAGTGTCACGCGATGAGTAGGAACGAAAATCATGGCGACCGACTTGGAGGGTAACCTGAAGCAAAGAGCAAAAGAGGCGATTGATGTTCATTCTTCCGACTTATATGACCTGAGCAAAAGAATATGGGAAAAACCTGAACTGAATTTTACCGAGACTTACGCTCACGAGCAACTAACAAAGTTTATGACGGAACATGGTTTCAGAGTAACTCCTCATTACACTTTGGATACAGCTTTCCGAGCTGAATGCGGAGAGGAAGGAGGTCTGACAATTGGTCTACTTAGTGAATATGACGCTTTACCTGAAGTAGGACACGCTTGTGGACATAATCTGATCGCAGAATCAGGAGTGGCAGCGGCTTTAGGTAAATTCTCCATTACAGTGTGCACGGTGTTATTGATCTAAAGAAACAATTCGAAGACAGCTTTCGAAAGATTAAAATATGAAATGAAGTGAATCTCTTTGTGAAGGTAATGAACGCGTTTTTTGTCAAGGTCGTGTAATAAATACGCCGAATTTTTTTACGAGTTTTGTGGTATTTCGACAAAAAAAAAAGGTCAATCAGATCAACATAGTTAAGTAAGTTAGTACTTTGCCAGTATTATTGTCATCAAGACACCTACGTTAGTAATTCTTTGCAATTTTAAGCATTGTCTTAGGTAAAAAAAATTGATAATCGTATTACAATTAATATTTAGATCTTTCAGTATAGAAAAAAAAAGTCAGTCAGTACTGTGCAATCTACTATATTGAAATGTTTTTCTTCTTTTAAATTTTGCATTTAAATTCTTGAAATTATATAGAAAAGGTGATGATAGTAAGTTAAAGTAAGAAACTTGCTTGCATAATTTACCTTTTCTTGTTACTGTTATTTTTGTTTACAGGTCTCAAGATTGCTTTGGAATCAGCTGAACAGAAACCAAAAGTCAAAGTAGTTCTTCTTGGAACTCCTGCGGAGGAAGGAGGAGGGGGAAAGATTTTGATGATCAACAATGGCTGCTTCAAAGATATTGACTTCTGTATGATGGTTCATCCAGCTCCTCATGATGTCCTTAGGCCTATATGTTTAGCATACAGTGAAGTCACAGTCACATACAAAGGGCATGCTGCCCATGCCGCAGCATTCCCTTGGGAAGGAGTCAATGCACTGGATGCAGCTGTCATGGCTTATACAAGCATAAGTGCACTAAGACAGCAGATGAAACCTACATGGCGTCTTCATGGCATTTTTACTGAGGGAGGTGTCAAACCCAACATTATTCCTGATCGTGCCCAGCTTCGTTATGCAATTAGAGCTGAGACAAATGAGGAACTTGAGGTGTTGAAGGAAAAGGTCATAAGTTGTTTCCAAGCAGCAGCCAAAGCGACTGGTAAGTAACTTTAACAGAAAAAGATCCATGTTTATGGACTTATTTCTTAGCTTTCCCTAGCCTGCCCTTTTGGTTTTGCCTAAGTAAAGTGATAGGGTTGTTATTTTTCTATTTGCAGGGTGTAAAGTATCTTTGGAATGGGAACCTAGACCTTATTTCAGTTTAGACACAAACGACACTCTTGTAGACCTCTATCAAGCTAATGTTGAGACCTTGGGAGTGACCTTCAATCCTTTCAAGGAATATGGCAAGGGCTCAACAGATATGGGCAATGTCTCCCAGATAGTTCCATCATTTCATGTGATTTACAGTATTGATAGCAATGCTGTGAACCATTCTCATGCTTTTACAGCTGCAGCAATAACAGATATTGCCCACAAGAAAACTTTGACTGCAAGCAAGGGGATGGCTATGACTGCTATTGATGTTCTGTGCAATCCTGATTTAATGCAGAAAATCAAGAAGGACTTTGAGAAATCACACCCATGCAATAATGTAACTGATGAAAACCAGTTCTAATTGAGAAATACAATTAAACCTATAGAAAAGTATAGTTAGTGTACCTTCCCTAGAGATGGAAATGACTAAAAAATTTGAGCTTAATGTGGAATTCCTTGAGAGATGATTGTGTACACATTTATTTGTCCTTTCAACTCGACATCATGGCCCTTTGTCTGCTAGGCCTTTTCTCTTATCCTTATAAATATTCAATATACCATTTATTTGCCACATTGCAGAATTAACTGAGTTAAAGGGCTAAATTTAAATTCAATAATTAATAAAACTACAATTACTATAAGAACAATAAAAATATCTCTGTTAACTATTTACATGTTTGCATATTCACCATTGAAAGAGAAAAAGGAACCTGAACACTGGGTCCGTCAGCGACTCCTATCAGCGTAAACAATACTGTTCTGTTGTTGTCACTGGATCGAAGGTTGTAACTATGACCACTCACTGCTGTTCTCGGTATAAGAAAGTTAATGGGGTGGGAATTTTAGACATCTTCCAAACATATTTAGAGCAGAGCTGAGTTCATCTTTCTTTCAGGCTCTCAAGGTTAGTAATATTAAGGGCATCTAAATAACTATGGCATGGATAGATAATATGTAGAGCCCTCTTTTGAATTGATTCCAGCTTATTAGAAAGAAATTCAGGAATATCTTGCCAGGCTTGCACACCGTATTCTAATACAGGTCTTATTGTTGTCAGGTAAACCTTAAGAATTCCACCTCTTTTAACACCAACTCTTTTCAGAATCCTTAGGGAATACAGGCGCTTGAAGGCTTTTTTCGAAATGTAATCAATATGCTCATTCCACTTTAAATCATTACTGATAATAATACCGAGTAATTTATAAGTTGTCACATGTTCAACTGTGTAGTTACCTAGGACAATATTATTGGTCTTGAAGCAAAGTTATCACTTTGCATGAAGTTAATTAACATTTCTTTACACTTTTTCGGATTTAATTTCATATTGTGTTCTATGGAAAACTTGTGGATGTCATTGGCAGCTACATTTAGTAATCTAATACCATTCCTTGGTAAAATTTCCAATGCTGTGGTATCATCAACGAATTTAATTCTTAAATGCCAGTTACACAAAAGATTGTTGGTCATCACAGCGAACAAAATCACACCCAGTTTCGTCCCTGGCAGGATGCCTCCCCTGGGTGATTTCCCGGTTAGCTCAATGGATAGAGCGCTGGACTGTTGTGCGGGAGGTCGAGGGTTCAAGCCCCGGCCGGACCAACACTCAAGGTCTTAAAATAATTTAGAAGAATATGCTACCTTTCTTAACATCAAGAAATGGTTAGATATTCTAGTCTTCTCGGATAGGGAGGAATAAATGGAGGTCCCGTCTCCTGCAGGGTTAGGGACAGGAGACGTTAATTTCCCACGTATGAGATTACTGTGTGATGGATGTCCTCCCCTGGGGTGGGATGGGTGGGTTTGTTAGAGCTTAAAACCTCGTAAGGGACCCATGTCCTATTGTTTCTGCTCCAGTACTTGGGTTCTGTCCTCGTGTACCGGTTCACAAGAGCCGTTACAAAAGACCGAAAAATACACAACAGCTAACCAATGACTCCTAAACAAAGAAAGAACAATGGTAATTCCCTTGTGAACCGGTACACCAGGACAGAGCCAGTACTTGGTACAAATCCTCAATTAAATAATAAATAAAATCAGACAGAGAGTTCCCAATCCTTACAGCTTGCGATCCCTGTCATCAAGAGTGAAACAGCATCTGATTTCTCCTTACAATGTTACCCGTGATGTACATATTTTCATGTTTGCACCACCAGTCGATATTTTGTAATGGTTCGTGATTCCGGACATGGACCGGGGTCCATGGACCACCCCTATGGACCACCTCACTGGAACTGAGTTTTGTCGTACAGGTAGGAAACATGGAGGAAGGTGAGAAGGGAAAGTGTCGCTATTTTACAATTTTGGATGTTCCTTTGCAATAAATACTCACCGGACCTTTGGATCGTTTCAAGGCAGCTGCCATCTGGGATGAGGGAGCGCGAAGGGGCTGGAGCGAGTTTATGTTATCCGGCGCTTCGTTTATTACGGAAACTGAATGATTCTGTGCTCTCTCATTAAAATTACAAGCTAGCCATTAAACTTTTTCATCAATATACCTTGATTACAAATTTGTGTTCGTAGGGTAAACTTCGCTTATAAAACAAATCGGCTTATTTTTATGCACGATAAAGTATGATAAGCGGGGTAGGGGTGTAGAGGGGTGTCTTCCCGATCGAATTGCAATTTGGAAGTGTTGGAATGAAAATATTGGGGGTAGAAATGCACTCGATCTTCTGTATCTCAAAACGAGTTTATGGTCTTCCTATTTATGGGGGCGCGATAAATACGAGCCCGTGTTTTTCATACCCTGACCTCCGGTAAATTTTCATATTAACAGGGGCGATCTCCTTCTCAAAAATTAGGGGGGGTCCATGGATCCCGGTCCATGTTTTGTATACGTTCCGTGATTCCTCGCACGCCTTTGAAAAATTATCAAGAAGAACTGCTATGTAAGGCATTGTTTGAGTTCCTACGCTTTCTTTTCTGGAGGGGGGCATTGTGATTTTCGGTTTTGTGGTTTTGGCTAATTTTTAAATCACTGTTTGTTAGTTTTTGTGCCAAAATAACTTCGATTTTTCGGTTTTGGTGTTCATTGCGGTTGGCGGATTTTTTCTTTTTTCTTTCTTTTGTTTTTTTTTTTTTTTTTTCGCAGTTGGTCTTTAGTTTTTGCCAAAAAAACTAATGGGTTTTTGGATTTGGTATCTGATGTGGTTTTCGGCTTTTCATATTTGGGTTCTTGTTTCTCTAATCCGTGCTCCACTTGTGACAACTGTACGGCTTTGCATACGGCTTGCGGTTTTGATCGAAATTTTTTTTTTAAGCGTTTCAGTGGTTTTGGAGGATTTTTTCTAAGGTGTTGCAATCAATAGACCCCAATGACCCCCCTCTCCTTTCTGGCTAAGAGTTCGAGGTGTTATGAAGCTGCATTTGCGAGACTCGTGACACAACTAGTCACCCTTCACACGAATCACATGCCTGTCATGTGAACAACCTAGCTTAGAGATTAACATGGTTTCAGGATTACTTCACAACCGTCGTTAAAACTTTGACTGGAACAGACGTAGCTAATCTATAAGCTTTCCTCAAATCAAGGAAAAAAATTATACTGGGTACAACACAGGCTCGTGACATACATTCTTTAGTTACCGAGACCAGAGTTAATAGAGGGAACAAAAATTCCCTCTATTAACTCTGCCGAGACCTAAGAGGACACCTTTTCAAGCGCAGTGTTACTATACTTCGTCCGATCATATAAGAATTAATGGCGGGTGAACTTGAAGAAATCCTAAAGGAAAAAGCAAAACAAGCAATTGACGCCAATTCTTCTGAATTATATGATCTTAATAGAGGAATATGGGAGAACCCGCTACTGAATTTTGAGGAGAAGTACGCTCACGAGCAGCTGACATGAAGTTTTTGGTGGAGCATAGTTTCAATGTAACTCCTCACTACACTTTGGATACGGCTTTCCGAGCTGAATGCGGAGAGGATGGAAGTCTGGCAATTGCTCTGATTAGCGAATATGATGCTTTACCCGAAGTAGGACACGCTTGTGGACATAATCTGATCGCTGAATCAGGAGTAGCGGCAGTATTGGTAAAACATTAAGTTTATTTGTGTGTAACTCATTCAATATGCACGCCACGAGAGGCAAAATACCTAGGTCTCGTTTGGTCTTTTATTATTTCTCATCAGACCGTGTGTTAAAGAACTTGTGCGCGCGCGACTCGCGTGCGCGTGCTTTGGGATTACGTAAGTTAATAATATCGTAAGCAAATCACGCGGACCTTTTAATTTTGACGTGTGTGATTTTTTAGAGGGAGTTGAAAAGTTTTTAGTTTATCGAGTAGCAGTTTTGTTTAATGGTCGTTGTCGTTTACCGTGAGTCTACAGTTTACCGTGTTGGAATTAAAGTGTTTGTTTAGATTTCCCGTTTCGCTTCCGAACACTGTGTATTTCTACTGATAGAGTAAATTTGGCTTTCACACTTTTTAAAATTGTTGTTAAAGGCCTATTTAGCAACGCCAGGTTTGTTCCAATGAGGTAAGGTGAAATTTTAGTACAGTGACGGGGACGAAAGCGTGAGACAAGACTTTGCTAACCCTTGACTCCCAGAGGTGATTATCATGTAACTTCTCCCTTTGATATCCAACAAACAGGTAATGAAAATACTCAAACTTTTCAGGTAGAAGTTTTATCTTGATCTAACACCAAATTCTTATGAGTCGTGTACTAGCAAATGTGTGGCAGCTGAAGAGGAGAATTAACGATCAGATCTCGGAAGTAGAAGGGTTTTAACCCTCACAAAAATGAGTCGCCCATACAAGGTTGCGTCACAGTTTCTATGAAGCAAGGATGTCACATTTCTGTACCGTCCTAATTTCGCTCTGAAAAAACTGAAAACGCTCATTCTCACAAAATCTCTACAGGTCTGAAAATTGCTTTGGATTCAGTAAATCAGAAGCCCAAAGTCAAAGTAGTTCTTTTTGGAACTCCTGCCGAGGAAGGAGGAAGGAGGAGGGGGAAAGATTTTGATGATAAACAATGGCTGCTTCAAAGATCTTGACATCTGTTTGATGGTTCATCCTGCCGATAAAGATGAGCTTAAACCTCCATGTTTAGCCGTCGAACAAGTCAAAGTCATCTACCATGATCATTCCTCACCTGCTGCTGCATTCCCGTGGAACGGAGTCAATGCACTGGATGCAGCAGTCATGGCCTATACGAGCATAAGCGTATTGCGACAGCAGATGAAGCCCAAATGGCGAGTTCATTCCCGTGGAACGGAGTCAATGCACTGGATGCAGCAGTCATGGCCTATACGAGCATAAGCGTATTGCGACAGCAGATGAAGCCCAAATGGCGAGTTCATTCCCGTGGAACGGAGTCAATACACTGGATGCAGCAGTCATGGCCTATACGAGCATAGGCGTATTGCGACAGCAGATGAAGCCCAAATGGCGAGTTCATTCCCGTGGAACGGAGTCAATGCCCTGGATACAGCAGTCATGGCCTATACGAGCATAAGCGTATTGCGACAGCAGATGAAGCCCAAATGGCGAGTTCATTCCCGTGGAACGGAGTCAATGCACTGGATGCAGTAGTCATGGCCTATACGAGCATAAGCGTATTGCGACAGCAGATGAAGCCCAAATGGCGAGTGCATGGTATTATCACTGAGGGAGGTGTGAAGCCAAACATCATTCCTGATCGCGCCCAGATCCAATACTACATCCGAGCCCCAACTGATGAGGAACTTGATGTCTTGAAGGAAAAGATCATTAATTGTTTCGAGGCTGCAGCCACGGCCACTGGTGAAACAAATAAAGCATAATTAAGACAATTAGTTAAATCATTTGTTACCTACTCCACTCGTGCGAGTTTATTTTCGGTGACCACAGCTTGACCCAGCGCGCATAACAGGTCTCCGTTAATACGTAAATAGTTTATGTCCTGACAATAATTGAAATGTATGGATTCGTATCAAATGAACTGGCGCATTCTTAACCCAACAATCTGAGCTAGTTATGGATAAAAATACTGACCTCGATTTGGCGATTGTTCCTTTGAATCTTACGAGCCTACCAGGCCGCCGTTTAGCTCGTTTTAGTCCCTTGGCTTTTCGAATTCCGGCTCAATGTATCTTCTCTGGGCGGAGTTACTCCCTTACGTAGCTTATGAAACACAGAGGGTAAACCAGGGAAAGTAAAATTGGGCCGAAAGGCTTTAAATCAGCATGGAAAACTTGTATGATATTCAAAAGAATAAACGCTGAAGCGAGTCAATTGCAACCCGTTCATTCACACACAAAAATTTATACATTTCAGTTCATGTCAGTTTTGAGCTTTTGATAGAACCACCGGGAAAACAATAGAGTCGCCGGCGCCTGTTCTTGTAAACTGGTGAAAGTAAGTTTTTGAGGACAAAATATGTACACATTGACGAGGGCTCAATCTGCGATCTTGTACTTCCTGTGCAATGACTGGAAGTTTTTGCTTTTAACAAATGGTTAACACCACAGCGTATGCTAAGCCCGAAATAAGCGTAAGAGTCGCTGTGTACGCTGTGGTGTTGACCATTTGTTTTATATCATAGCATTTGTATATTGTAGCAAAATAGTTCCCTTTTATTAAACGCTGAAATCTTACGTGAACAGAAAAAAACAAGTGCGCGGAAACTAGTCTTTGCATTTGCGCGCGTCAACAGCGTACACCTATGGGCAAATGGTAGACACTGAATTGACCAATCAGATCGTGCGCTTTAGTTTGGCTATGTTATAATACTAATTATTAAAAACTGGATCATTGGATAATGCAATTCAAGACTTTCTATTGGCTTAGCCATTATGGTATATGAGCCAATATACCATAATCTACAAATATGGTAAGCATACGCGTCAGCTTAAAATCAAAAGGGAGCTAAAAAATCCGGTTTCTTCTTACAAAATAAATATTTCTTGGGGGCGTTTTTAATAAAACAATTATTCCACTCGCACTTGTTGGATATGAGATGATTATAGCCAACTCGGCGCTACGCGCCTCGTTGGCTATCTATCATCTCATATCCAACGCGCGCTCGTGGAATAATTGTTAATTGTGCTGGTTCATCCTTCCCAGGATGCTCGGTATCTATTGATTGTGTCCATTAGGTTATTCCAGTTTGGATACAAACGACACACTTGCAGACCTCTATCAAGCCAATGTCAAGACCTTGGGAGTAACGTTTAATCCTCCAAAGATAGAACTGAGTGGCTCAACAGACATGGGAAATGTCTCCCAAATTATCCCATCAATCCATGTGATGTACAGTATTGGTAGCGACGCTGTGAACCATTCTCGCGCATTTACCTCAGCAGCAATAACGGAGATTGCCCACGAGAAAACTTTGATTGCCAGCAAAGCGATGGCAATGACTGCTATTGACGTTCTGTGCAATCCTGAGTTTATGCAAAGAATAAGGAAAGACTTTGAAAACACACACAGCCTATGAGTAAGATACGCATCAGCTAATACCATGCAAAGTGGGTAAAATTAATACATTTTCAGAGAACCATCCAATATGGAGATTACCGTAGATTGTAACATTCCTCAGGTTTGTTGTTATAACATCCAACCGCCAGATAACTTAACATATTTAACAATTATTCGCCTCAGGTTCGGTGAATATCGTCGAATAATCCCCGAGACGAACCGCGCGGAGCGGTTTAAATAGCGTCATATAAGGAACCGCTCGATCAATGAGATTGCTGGAAACTCTTTGCTCAGCTCTGAAATTATACTAATTAACAATTATTCGCCGAAGGCGAGGTGAATATCGTCGAATAATCCCCGAGACGAAGTCGAGGGGATTATTCGACAATATTCACCGAACCTGAAGCGAATAATTGTTTTAGTATAATTTCAGAGCTGAACAACAAAGAAATTTCTAAAATCATAACATTTTAGTAACATTTATTAACTTTTTAGTTTAACATTTTATATAAACCACGCGCAGGGGTTTATAGAGCGTCATATAAGGAACCGCTCGACCAATCAGAAACTGGAAACTCTTTGTTCAGCTCTGAAATTATACTAATGTTTTATATTTGTTCCTGGCATGTGATGAAACCTGTAATAAAACCAGGCGCTGTCTCCTTGCTTTGCCCCAAGTTTGAATCTGCATGTAGCAATAACTATAAACTGTTTCAGTACTGTAATCTATCTTCTAAATTTGTGATTTTTTGTTTTTGACTTAGTTGAACTGATATAATAGCTTACATCTCCGATACAATCTCTACTATTTCTGTATCAACCTTTCGAGGTGAGTAATAAAGAGCATCAATTTTAGAAATTGTGTTTCAGCGATTTAGCAATAATAAAATTCTGTGCAAGCGTTCATTGTAAAACTTTTCCAGCGTGGGAAACCATTTAAATGCTTCCGGTGATCAAAATTGTACTTGTGAGTTGTTCAAAATGTACTTTCCTATAAGCTTTAGTTTTCTGTTCACTTACTGTATTAAATAAATTGTTAGTCCGAGATCGAAAAAAAGTAAATTATCTCACCGCAATGATTCAGGAAAATTGTTGCTGTGTCGCTTTGTCCGTTTTTGAATGAACATTTTCGCGCGCTGATTGTGCATGTAAATAGAACGAATTTCAATAAATATTTATACACGAAACGAAAGATGTTTGAAAGTCTCAATGTTATAAAAGAAATGGTTAGCGGGCAGCGTGCAACCATCGAGTTATGGATGCACTTGGGAGGCTTGCTAAGCACTCAAGAAGCTAGAGTCGCACTCGGCTATCGCCTCGTGCGACTCTTGCGCTTCTTTCGTGCTTAGGAACCTCTCGCGTGCATCCATAACTCGATGGTTGCACGCTGCACGCTAACCATTTCTTAAATATTTAGTATATACATACTCAGTGATCTTGGCGTTTCAAGCAATATGATTGGTTCGCTATCTCGGGCTAATCAACAATGTACACCTCCGAGCGAGTGGATAATGTGATAAACAAAATAGCGGGCGTAAACTCGCGTTTCGCTAAAGTTTCAGAAGCAGAAATTGCCTTTAAATGAATTTCTTTTAATTTTGTCGAGATCACTTCGTTTGTATTTTCTAAAACAATTATTCTTTTCAATCTCGGTGAATAGTGGCTTTCGGAAATATTTACCTCGTTCCTTCGCACCTCGGTAAATATTTAGCCACAATTCACCTCGATTTCAAAGAAATAGTTTGAGCACTCTGGCATGGCTTAGACGATACGACAAGTGTGGGATAACAACAACAACAACAACAACAACAGCATTTATTTAAACACGATGAAAAATTCAACAAATGCTGATGTGGTCGTGTACGAACAATAAAACTAAATTCCTAACTAAATACAATAAAACTAAATTCCTAACTAATTATAAGGAGCCTAATGTAAGATTTCTACATATTTTCAACAATAAAAATTCTACCTAGTACATCATTATGATATTACGTGGCTTAAAAATACACTTGAGTGACTTTTAAAAGCGTCAACGTCTTGAATTGATCTCATTTGATTTTCTAGAGCGTTCCACCGAGTAATTGACTTGTATAAGCATGATTTCTTGACCGTTTTCTTGGATCGTTTGGGGATCCATATCGGTTCTCCCCCATCCTGGCATCACCACTGCACTGATGAGGCCCAGAAGGCCGAAACAGTTATAATCTTCTCGGCCTATTGAGTAAGTTAAAAGGCTTATGAAAAGTTTATTTTTCTTGCTTCTGCAGCAATTGGTCAACATGGACAGCCAGAAAAGTGAAAATATCAGCCAGTTTACTACCGAAAACTCGACAGCGAATCCAGGAGACGTTATAGACGCAAGCGCAATAGAAGGAGGTTCACCGTCTTGGGATGCAGACGTGGAAATCGAAATCCCTGCGGTACTGAAAAATTTGGACAATAAGGGTGTGAAATTTAAAGCCGTGCCTTTTTCGAATGCTCCCAGTCAAAGTAAAATCACGAAGGATCGCTCCATTTATTTCAACGGCGATACGAGTGTAACATCGCAATTAATTCTCGAAGGCTTTGACGCAGCAGAAATCGATATCGACACTATCACCGGAATCCAGAGAAAGGCGTCTAATAAATCTTGGGTTGTGACTTTCAAGAACCGTGCAGCTAAATAAGCCGCTCTTGAAACACCTTTTGTAATAGTCGCCGGTCTTAAAAGTTTTCTTGGGCGACTGCGAAAACCGTTTGGTCCTCGTTAAGATCCATGAAGCCCCCGCCGAACTACCTGACACTGCCGTGATCGGCCGACTTAGCCATTACGGCCGTGTCCTTTCCTTTCGGCGTGACAGAATCGCACAACATATCGAGAATGGAGTAAGAACGGCTCGACTGGCACTACATCGAACTATCCCTGCCGACATCAACATAGCGGGTGAACCCATTAAAATATGGTACCCAAATCAGCCAAAAGCTTGCCGAAATTGTGGAGCTACTGACCACATGGCCAAAGACTGCTCTGCAGTCCGTTGTTTTAATTGCGAATGCCCCGGGCATCGAGCTCAAGAATGTAAAGACCCGCCAAGATGTTCCGTTTGTTTAGTGGACAGTCATTCCATGCCTCAATGCCCCTTCCTACTCTTCAGCGCGAACGTCGATAACGAGCCTACGACGCCTACGCCACCTAAAACTGAAGAGGAAAAGAAACAAGAACAAATCCGGCGTGCCAAAGAAAGAGAAGAAAGACAGAAAAAACTACAACAACAGAGAGAACAGCAACGACAACGAGAAGAACAGCGGAAACAACAAGAACAACAGAAGACCAGTGAGCGCGACGAAAGTAGAAAGGAGCGACCAAGAGAACGGAACGATCGACAAGAACGAAGAGACAACCGGAGAGACGATCGAGAAGAACGAAGAGACGACCGGAGAGATGGCAGAAGAGAAAGAGATAGAGACGATCGAGATTACTATTATCGCGGCCGCGATGACCGCGATAGATCTTCCCGCCGTGACTACTCTTGCTCTGAAACTGATGATGACGGATGGCAGAGAGTTAACACTAGGAGAAGGCGGTACATATATTAAATCTTTATTTCTATTCAATAAGCAAGCTTAGAATAATTTCTCCAAATATGCGAGGATTCGAATCCTCCGGTAAAGCTCGAAAAATTATTCAAGAATTAAACCACTTAAGGTGCGATATAATTTGTTTACAAGAAACACACCTCTCATGTAAAAATCAAGCAGACAAATTTGAATCTCTTTGGCGCGGCAAATGCCTGTGGTCCTTCGGGACTGGCAAA
Source organism: Stylophora pistillata (assembly GCF_964205215.1). Classification (NCBI taxonomy): domain Eukaryota; kingdom Metazoa; phylum Cnidaria; class Anthozoa; order Scleractinia; family Pocilloporidae; genus Stylophora; species Stylophora pistillata. The sequence continues at coordinate 5,820,977 of NC_142521.1, read as the reverse complement.
TCCGCCGGCGTTGCTATTTTATTTACTCCGAGTTTTTCTTGCAAAATCATTCGCTTTCTAACAGATTCTGATGGTAGAATACTAAGCTTGCTCCTTGATTTTAGAAATCATAAATTCAACGTGGTAAACATATATGCTCCCAATTCTATCTCTGAGCGGCAAAACTTTTTTTCACGTCTACACGATTATTTTCTCCCCCAGGGAGATCTATTGATCGGGGGAGACTTTAATTGTGTAGACAATACTAAATTGTTCGGTCCTTCCGACATCGGATCAAAAAAATTTTCCGATCTCTTTATGCTGATTTTCTACTCTCAGATATTTGGCGCAAAAACAGTCCGCGCAAAGTAACTCTCACCTGGTCTAACAAAGACCATACGCAGGCATCTAGAATTGACCGCTTTCTCATCGCTAAAAGCTTAACCCCAATAACGAATTGTAATATTCTTCCATGCGTATATGCACTATCCGATCATGACTTTGTAAAAATTGAACTAACGACTAACCCTTCTAATCACGGTCCTGGAATTTGGAAGTTCAACAGCTCTCTACTCACAGATGTAGAATTTAAAAACATTATGTCAAAATCGATTAAGAACTTTAAGCTTGAAATCCCCGAATTCGCGTCCCTTCGCGAATGGTGGGATGCTCTAAAAATTGAAATCCGCAAAACAAGTATTTCATACTGTATTCGTAAACAGAGAACAGCAAACGCAAAAAGAACCCTAATTACTAAGCAATTAACCCGTGCTAAGAACGCTTTACATTCTAATCGCTTAAATAACCCAGGTGTAATTAGCGATTTGGAAAGCCAATTGTCCTCTCTACTCTCGAAAGAAACCGAAGGAGCTAAAGTTCGCTCCCGAGCACAATGGTTCGAAGAAGGCGAGAAACCAACACGCTATTTCTTCCGTCTGGAGAAAAAACGAGCTGATAGGAATAGTTTTGAATCTTTCTTTGACGAGAACGGTGTTCTCAGAAATTCAAAAAATGATCTTGAAAACATTTTAACCAATTTCTATAGGAATTTATTCACCAAAGATCCTCTCAATATGCAAATTCAAACTGAAATAATTGACCACCTCGAATTTTCACTGACTGATTTTGAGCGCAATCTATGTGAAGGCCCTCTTTCAAATGATGAATTACTTACTGCATTGGAAGGCCTTCAGACCGGCAAGTCACCCGGTTCTGATGGTCTCCCAACAGAATTTTATTCGTGTTTTTGGAACGATTTGAGCGAATCTCTCCTTTCTGTTTTGAATGAGGCCTTTCTTGCTGGCTCCCTTGTGGATAGCCAGTGCAAGGACCTCTTACGACTCATCCACAAAAAAGATGATCGACGCCTCGCAAAAAATTGGCGCCCAATTTCCTTGTTACTGACTACAAGTTAGCATCTAAAATCATCACTGAACGACTGAAAAAAGTCATGAATTCCATCGTGCATTCAGACCAAACGTGCGGTGTGGTCGGCCGCACTATCTTCTCCAATTTGGCCTTACTTCGTGATGCCCTTGACATGATTGACAAAACAAATGAACCAGGTATTCTCATTTCCTTAGATCAAGAAAAAGCTTTTGACCGAGTTGACCACGAATTCTTGATGAGAGTATTGCGTAAATTTGGTTTCGGCCCCTCCTTTTGTGCGTGGATCGAACTATTTTATTCTAAAGCCTTCTCTAGAATCATTGTTAATGGCTCCCTGTCCCCCCCTGTCCACTTTCGGAGAGGGGTGAGAAAGGGATGCTCATTATCTCCTCTCCTTTATGTGTTAGTTTCAGAAGTATTATCAACGCAAATCCGTAATTGTAAAGATATTGAAGGTTTCCTGCTCCCCGGAGCAGGGGGCCCTCAATATAAAATATCCCAGTACGCTGACGATGCTACTTGCATCTTAAAATCCGAAAGATCTCTTTCTTCACTTCTCCGAGTCGTATCAAAATTTTAACAGGGATCTGGCGCTAAACTGAACACGTCCAAATCTGAAGCAATGTGGTTAGGAAAATGGCGAGCTATAATTGAATCTCCCTATGGCCTCAAATGGGTCACTAAAATGAGAGTGCTTGGTGTTTTCTTCTCAAACGACCTCGTCAATGTTCGTTCCAAATTATGCCCCTTTTTTTTAATTATGCTCTTTGAAAAAATTGCAAATAAGTCCAAAAAATACATTTTTTAATTAGAAGCCGTCGGTCTACAAGAAAGAGACGCAACAAATCCACAATGAAGTTTAAATAAACATGTGGTTCAAGTTAACATGCACACTTAAGTACTAGACAATACTCTCACGTAGCTTATCTGCGATTGCGCCATTTTCACTTTGTAGCCTTTCCTGTTGAGAGGTAGTGGGAACAACATGGCCTAAAACCGCCGCTCAGTGATTCACAGTGAACTACAAAGGTTACTACTTGAACTAAAACTTAAAACATCGAATAACGTCACCAAGTGCTTGGGAGTAGAGATGAACAATGATCAAATTTTAGCATCAAACATGATCCAATAATTATCAAAATATGCGAATTATGCTAGCATTGCTACTTGACCGAAATTATGCCAGTTTGCTCAAATTATGCCAAAAATTATGCTAGCATAATAAGGCCTAGGCGAGAATCAAAACATTTAAGCGGACCCCTGAGGAAACATCCCCACAAAAACTCAAAGGTATTTCAAATGGATCAATCAAAGTTGATTTGATAAAAGAAGTAAACGTTTTCACAATACAAAGAATGCTACCCGGAGCATCAGGTGGTTTTTACTCTGCGAGTTATACACAGTTCCCGCTACAATTCCCAAAATTCCCTGAGTCTGAAAATCACTTAGCGGAGAAAAAGCAACATTCAAGTATGTATGTATGTATGTAAATCTTTATTTAAACACGGAAAATCATCAGTTACATAATAAAAACTAAGGTTAATCAACTGCTTTACATGATTGCCGTGTGGGAATCCTAGATATCGACTACGTTAAGACTTCGCCTAAAATGGTTAATGAATGAGGCATTTTTTAAGTTTTTGGACAATTTATCCCATAACATGGCCCCGCTGTAAGAGAAGCTTCGTTTCAAATAATTGGTGTTTGGTTTGGACAAGGCCAGCCTTCCCTCAGAGTTTCTTACGTCGTACACAGAGTGACGCTGAGAGAAAAGACTTTGTAGATATTTGGGAGCAAGGTTGTTTATAATTTTATACATCATTAGGGCTTTTTGTTTCTCTCGTGGAAGAGATAGCCTCTCCCAATCGAGGGTGGTGAGAAGGTGGTTTAAGCTCGTATCAAAGGGTAATTTAGTAATAATTCTGGCTGCTCGATTCTGTAATTTTTGGAGCTTATCGCTTAAGTAGACACTTAAACAGTCCCAGACGGGGCTGCAGTAATCAAAATGGGGCATAATCAAAGCGTTATAAATTTGACTGCAGTTTCTTTGGATATAAAGGGCCGTACACGTTTTAGGGCGCCTATAGCTGAAGAGACTTTCTTGCAAATCTCTTCAACGTGGCTACCCCAAGAGAGTTGGGCATCTATAGTAAGACCCAAAGATTTGGTCTTGTCGACTCTCTTGATAATTTGGTCATCAATTCTGATTTCTAAGTCGTTACATTGGGCAGATAGTCTTTGTCTTGATCCAATAATCATTAACTCTGTTTTAGCAACAGTTAGACTGAGCTTGTTAGCTTTCAGCCAACGGCTAAGGTCATTCAATTCAGGGGTTAGAGCTAGCTCAAGCTCTGTTAATGTCTTAGTAGATATCGTAAGATTGGTGTCATCGGCAAACATTCTTGGTGCGGCGCCCCGCAGGGAGTTGGGAAGATCATTAATGTATATTAAAAATAGCAAAGGACCCAATATGCTACCTGGCGGCACGCCGCAGCTGAGGGTACGGGCAGATGATAATTTGCCACCGACACTACATCTCTGAGTTCGGCCACTCAAGTATGACGAGAACCACTTAATAGCTGCCAGATCGACACCCAAGTATGACATCTTGCGCAAGATTATTTCATGATCAATGGTGTCGAATGCCTTAGTAAGGTCATTAAAGACAACGCCGTTTAAGTGACCATTGTCGATATTTACCGACCAAGAATTTGTTGCCTCAAGCAAAGCCGTAAGCGTACTATGTAGAGAACGAAACCATGATTGGCAACCCAATAGCAATTTGTTATCATTTAGATAACGAAAAAGTTGATTGTAAACAATTCTTTAAAGACTTTGGAAATTATAGGGATTACAGATATTGGTCTATAGTTGTTAGGATCCGATTTAATACCCTTTTTGAAAAGAGGAGTCACTTTGGCCGTTTTCCAATCATTTGGATGTATCCCCGTGAGGATAGACTTAGAGAAGATTGAGGTGAGAGAGGGTGCAATGATATAAACAGCCATTTTCAATAATTTACTCGGAATCATATCAAGACCAGTGGCTTTCTTTTCGTCAATTTTCGAGAGAATGTTAGACACAATATCAACGCTCGGAATTTGTAAAGAAAACGAATGAGTAGAGTGTTCTAAATAAGACTCAGGATCAATATCAACGACAGGAATATCTTGTGCTAATACTTGCGCAGCGTTTGTAAAGTGATCGTTAATAGTTTCCGAAATGTCTATAGGATTACTTACTATTTTTTCATTTACCTTAATCTCCAGAATATTCGTCGCTTTACTACTGTTACGTGAAGTTAGCTCGTTGATCACATGCCACGTTTTGCGCAAACTACCTTTATTGGCTTCCAGGTTTTCGGAAACGTAGAATTTATTTGCAGGTTTAATTGCGTTGTTTGCCTGGTTTCTTGCACGCCTAAATTGATCCAATAAAGCAGGGTTTTTGGAGGAGATTGCCTTCTTTACAAGGAAATCTCGTTTTCGGATTTTACTCAGCAACTCTTTAGTAATCCAAGAAGATCGCTTTTTTCGAATTCTTTTCGATTTGCGTGGTGCATGTTTATCGACGCAGCAAAGGAACATTTCTTTCCATACACGCCACCTTTCATTTGGATCAGAAAACAAATCGACATCGTCCCAAGGTAGTTGATTGAGTTCAATTAAGAAATTTTCATTGTTAGTGTTTTAATTGTCGCGTTTCAATCACGCGTGGGCTAATACAGCAGTAGTGAGTCTTAAGTGACAAAAAAACAAGAGAATGATCACTTATGCCAAGGTGAATAACACCAGAATTTGTAACCTTCTCTAGGGAGTTTGTCATGCATAAATCAATTAAAGTGTTTGAGGTCAGAGTGACACATGTTGGTTCAGTGATTAATTGACTAGGACCATAAGTATCGAAAATGTTTGTCAGATAGGAAAAATTAACTGTAACTGCTTCAGGCAACAGATTGCAGTTGATATCACCGAGTAAATATAATTCCTTATTTTCCGCGTCAATTTTTGCAATGATATTCTCAAATTCGCTAAATAGATTAGGCGAAGAACTCGGGGGTCGATACCAAGTACCCACCAGAAATGGTATACTTCGTGGCTTACTAATTTCAATAAATAGACACTCTAAATTATCGCTATTTAAATAATTACGTATTCGATAGTTTAGGTTAGTGCGTATGTATGTACATATTCCACCTCCATTCCTTCCGTTAATTTTACGATCTTTTCTGACTATTTCGAAGCCAGGTATATGAACTTCGTTATCACGCACTGTAGAGTCTAATTTTGACTCGTTGATATGTAAAATGATAATTTTTGAAGTGGACATAAAAACTCTAATTTCATCAATATGAGACAATAAGCTATTGATGTTAAGGGACGCAATGACTAAACCTCGACCAAAGATTGTTGGATAGTTGGACTTACCGCGGTCGGTACCTTTATGGATATCAGCCGAGTCGGATTCCTAGACGGCAATATCCTAGTCTACACGTAAATGGCTAATAAAATTTTGAGCTAGGCGTGTGGTGCCTTTCTTGTTTAAATGAAGACCACTTCGATTTAAGTGGCTAGTGTTTGAAATGTTTGAGTGGTCAACAAAACCCCAGTTCTTTTCGTTGCAACATGCCTTAAGAATTTTGTTCACATCAGGTACTTTGCAGGCAAGGGCTTCGTCATCTGATCTATCGATGAGACCGGATATAGATATTGTGGCCGAAGATTCGGAGTTGACTGCTTCGGCTAGGTCAATCAGTCCGACTGCACATTCACGAGGAGTATTGGAGGATCGTAAACTGTTGGTTCCAACATAGATCATTATCAAACAACAACAAACATATAAAACATATGTATGAACTGCGGTTATGAAACGTATATATGCACGATCCTTCGCAGTAAAGCACTATTTGAGCAATAGTGAAAATCAGACCTGAAAAAAATTTCAGGCCTGTACGGGATTCGAACCACTGACCTCTGCGATACTAGTGCAGCGCTCTACCAATTGAGCTAACAAGCCAACTGGGAGCAGGCCATCAAATTAATTCGACATAAACCCGTAGATGATAAATCAAACAACAACAAACATATGAAACATATGTATGAACTGCGGTTATGAAACGTATATATGCACGATCCTTCTCAGTAAAGCACTATTTGAGCAATAGTGAAAATCAGAACTGAAAAAAATTTCAGGCCTGTACGGGATTCGAACCACTGACCTCTGCGATACTAGTGCAGGGCTCTACCAATTGAGCTAACAAGCCAACTGGGAGCAGGCCATCAAATTAATTCGACATAAACCCGTAGATGATAAATCAAACAACAAATATATATAAAATACATATATATGAACTGCGGTTATGAAACGTATATGTGCACGATCCTTCGCAGTAAAGCACTATTTAAGCAATAGTGAAAATCAGACCTGAAAAAAATTCAGGCCTGTACGGGATTCGAACCACTGACCTCTGCGATACTAGTGCAGGGCTCTACCAATTGAGCTAACAAGCCAACTGGGAGCAGGCCATCAAATTAATTCGACATAAACCCGTAGATGATAAATCCTTAACTTTAACCCTTAACCCTAACCCCTCAGCCCTTACCCATGATGTAATCCTCTGATTGACTAACTGACAGAATCAGGCTCTCAACATCTGGTGTAATGTTATTGGTAAATTAAAAACTGCACTTTCTTTTCATGATATGATTTAAAAATCTCCAAAGACAAATTCAACCCAAGTTGCAGTTTGATGGTAATTATTATGAAAATGGCCTACAATACTTGCCAACAGCAATGGAGATTTACCTGATTACCATGAACAAAACTGATAACATGAATAAGATAGATTTCCTATCCATCTGCACTACGTAGAGCACAAATAACATACATGTTGCAGGTAATTTTTTTTCTAAGGTAAATTGATTTTGATTTTTTTACTAGGTACAATTTTTTAACCTGGGTAATTTTGCACCACAATATTTTTTTCATTTGCCATGGGGTAACTGACTCTTTTATTGGGTTTTGCCAAGATAAGGATATAACAATCTGAGAGAGTAAGATTTTCACTGCAATCAGCCTGATTCTGTCAGTTAGTCAATCAGAGGATTACATCATGGGTAAGGGCTGAGGGGTTAGGGTTAAGGGTTAAAGTTAAGGATTTATCATCTACGGGTTTATGTCGAATTAATTTGATGGCCTGCTCCCAGTTGGCTTGTTAGCTCAATTGGTAGAGCCCTGCACTAGTATCGCAGAGGTCAGTGGTTCGAATCCCGTACAGGCCTGAAATTTTTTTCAGGTCTGATTTTCACTATTGCTCAAATAGTGCTTTACTGCGAAGGATCGTCCATATATATGGATCATTATCTCGTCTGGGTTTCTGCGCAGTAGTGGTTTGATGTGATCTTTCATGTCTTGTGTTGTGCATTCCGGAAAGGTGGCTATCTTAACTTGCGAGTTATTGGAAATTTTATGGCCTTGTAGGTTTTTAAGAGTAGAATCCCCCTCTATAACAACCTTCTTCCGACGGTTGGACGGTGGATGGTCATGTTGATTCGACGAATTGAATAATTCAGTGTTTCGCACTCGGATTTCCGAGGACGAAGGAGATGTAATGTGTCCAGTGACAACGCTATTTCCATTTTGATCGCTTCTGTTTCTCTCTGTTCGATCTTCCTCTCAAAGAGCTTCAAATCTGTTACGGGTTTGAGTTATGTTGCTGGGCATTCTTTTTTCATTATGTTTTGCATTTGTACTTCTCTGCTGCGGGTTTTCAACTGACTAATCACGTGATTGTGGTTGATTGTTTTTCACTTCATTCTTTTCTCGCGTAATAATTGTTATTGCCAACTTTAAAGAAGCATTTTCTTGCTCTTATGACAGGACTCGGCTTTCAAGTAACAAACACTTTTCTTCCAAATCATTAATTGCATTGTCTTTTTTTGAAGTATTACTTTGACGTTTGAGAGGTTGAAGTAAAGGTCTGTCAACATGAGCGGTCTTGTGTAAGAAAATTGTCTAGGATAAAAACAAAGTAGCCTCAATTTGGCAAATAACATATCCATTATTATTAAAAACTGGATCATTGGACAATGGAATTCAAGACTTTTTATTGGCTTAGCTATTATGGTATATGAGCCAATATACCATAATCTAATATCTGTACATTGTAACATCGGGTTTCTTCTTACAAAATAAAGTCGAGAAGATTTGTCTGTCTTGGGGGCTTTTTTTTAATAAAACAATTATTCCACTCGCGCCTCGTTGGCTATCTATCATCTCATATCCAACGCGCGCTCGTGGAATAATTGTTAAATATTTGTCCTTGGACACTATTTCCTCCTCATGGAGTCGTTTTCTCCGAGCGTCGCACTCGGTTAAACCATTCCCTTCTTGGAACGGATAATTTCCGTTGACAAATATTACTGCAAATCTTGCTGAAAATGGGCGTTGTTTATATGTTGCATTTTTGATTATGCATCCCGAACATAACAGATCCCCGTCAAATGATAGCAATTATTTACAACCTATGCGCTAAAAACTGCGTCACGTATTTTCTCTTGTGCAGTTCAAAGGCAGTATATCTAGGTCAAATGCTGGCAAAATATCTATGGTGGAAAAGAGACTGTTAATAAACGGGCTTTTCTGCGAATTAGCTACTGCGTTAATTGTTTTCCATCGGATGCAAACCAAATGCTGTCTATCGAGGCTGGATGAATGACCAAAAACGCTATAAAAAGGGCTTTTTGGTTTGTGTGCGAGTTGGAATCCCTATTCCCGGAGATGTACACAAGCAATCACTACTTCATTACTCAAGACCCTCTTTTAAATCAAGCTTTACTCATTTGTCGCTAACATTTTTTGATCTGTGGTATGCACGTAACACTACTTTGTCTCGCGCGATATACTTTTCGCACCTAAACAAGTTGGAAATAGGTAAGACAAAGAACATCCCTTTCTGTAGATCACTGTTCTCTTCAGGATCGCCCAAAATTACTGGTGCTGGCACAGTTGGCTTTTTTATGTAAGTAATTAAAACACAAGCAAACCCTCTTTCAATTTTATGGCCATGAAGCGTCACACGATTTTCGTCTACAATACCAACAGAGAGAATCTCGCCATCAACAACATAAACCACTCCATTACCCTCCTTTGCTGCTACTTGCCCATCCTCAGCGTCACCTACCAGACTCCCACTGCTATTTGTCGCTGTGTTCACATCAGTCACTTGGGTACACCCAGCTCCACTTGACTGACATGCATTGCCACCTGAAGCACCACCCACACCAGCCACCTGACCACGACACGCACCACCTGCCTGACTCCCAATGCCAATTGCTGCACCCCCACTTCAGCCACTTGCCCACACCCAGCACCGACATTCACACCAGCCATCTGCCCATGACACGCACCACCTGCCTGACTCTCCTTACCAATTGCTGCACCTTCCACTCTAGCCATTTGCCCATACCCATGCCCTGCGCTATATGCCTGACTCCCATTGCCAATTGCTGCACCTCCCACACCAGCCATTTGTCCACACCCAGCACCAACACCCACACTGGCCAACTGCCCATGCCCCACACCACCTGCCTGACACCCATCTAGTCCCCCAGTCTGATCTGCTGGATTCTCTGTGGTACCATTCCCACCTTCTAGTGCGATACCAGTAAAAATTACGGACATTGTATCATTTCCAAAACTGACAGTAACTGATGGATCGTCAAGGTCATCATCCATGGTATTATCACTGCCATGAACGTCTACACAGAAAAATAACGTTTACAGTATAAGTAATTTTCCAAGAAAATCTAAACTAAATTCAGTTAGTACATTTTGTCCATCTTAAAGTGATAATTTGTTACCTTTTCTGTGTTAGTCAGCATTGTAAGGGACAATACTATAAAAAAATGCAAGACACTCTTATACCTCCTTTAGAAAATCAGTTGAATAGGACATGACATGTAATACTTGCAACCCCAGATCTCAAGGACTTTTCTTATCACTGGGATCTATCAATATTATCAATATCATTATTTTTATCATTATTGCTATTTTTACTTACCTTTGGCAAATTGTTTGAAGAGCTTTGTGGTTACTCTACCATATTTTGATGCATTGCTTTTATCCGACCCCACAAATTTTAGCCCAGCACCGGGCGTGCCATAAGTATGTACAGATGTACCAGTACCATGTTTATTGAAGTACAAAACAACAACATCCCAACCATGATGTTGATATAAAACATTTGCCTGAAAAACAAACAACATGAAATATTCTCATTAGCATTTCTGAATATATATCACATTGCATCAAATAAAATAAGGTCATAGGAAGTAGAATAGAGAGTTACAAGCCTTGCAGTTAGAGCAAATAAACTAAAGATAACTTATAATAAATTTAGTATTCATTTGTGATCACAGGTGTAGCCTTTAAATACTCTACTCATAGGAACAAAGAGTGTGAGTGTGTGAGTGATTGTGATCACAGGTGATTAATAAATAGTTATATTCAGCAAAGACAAATTTTCACTCGGGCAACTTTAACTACATTTATTTAAATCATAGTTGACAATTATGGCCTCTTATTAAGAAAGAAAAATTAACTTACAATAGAAGGTTTGGTAATTAGGTGAGGGTAACTTTGTCTGAGAAAATGTTACAGGAGTCAAGGAAAAGTGTCTGTTGTTCATTTAACAGGTGTCTGTATTAGGCAGGCAAATGTACATAAATGTTGTAGTTTAAATGTAGTTTAAATGTTGTGTGTCGCTTTAAACGTTAACCGAGATTTAAGCTTACATCTTTTCTAGATATTTTGCATAATTTGCTGTGACTGAAACTTTGCCCATCCCGTGAAGTTATTTCGTCGCACGGGCCACGCAGGTATGTCGAGCAACGGGCGCTTTCGCCTACGTAGCTTTCTGCTTTCTGTGCGCGCCAAAATCTAATCTTCGCTCTGTAGTTAAGTCGTTCACAATACGGCTTAAGTTCGTGGACGACCTCCAGCAAGCGCTTAGAGAAAGTTTAGCTGTGTTTTCGGTTAGCTAATTAAAATCTGAACAAACGAGAACATCGTGGAAAGAAGAGATTTTTTCGGGCAGTTACCGAAGGGGTTTGGAAAGAGTTTAATCTTTCAAATGCTGCCTAGAGTGTTGAAATTCTTGAGCTAAGAAGGCCACGGATTCTCTTCTAGTCCCTTGATCATTGTCATTTCACCTTTTCTGTCGATTGTTGAAGACCAAGTTAAATACCTTTGATTATTGGGAATCGATCCGATGCTGCTTTCAATGGGGAAAACAAAACCAAAGACCAAGAAATAATGGGTGGAAAGGGCGGGTTTGCTTTATTGCAAATGTCAGCTTAATAGTGCAGGGTCATCTAGTCACATCTAAAAAGCAAAAGTCTCCACGCTTTGCTTTTCTTTTTTTTTCAAGCGAAGATGAGATTAGATTTTGGCACGCGCAGAAAGTTGCGCAAGTACCAGTTGCTCGACATACCTGCGTGGCCCGTGCGACGAAATGACTTCACGGGATTGGAAAAGTTTCAGTCACAGCAAATTATGCAAAATATCTAGAAAAGATGTAAGCTTAAATCTCGGTTAACGTTTAAAGCGACCTATCAATGACTGCAACCATCGTGTTGTATACAAACCTCGCAAACTTTAAAACACGTTCTTTAGTGATACCTGCGAAACTATTCAGTATAATTTCCGGTAAGATTTTCGCGGACAATCTGATCGATTTCTCTTAAGGCCTGGTCAAACGGCGCATGATAGTCGGTGATAGTTGATGATAGTCGATGATAGTTGAAGTGCGCGCTTCCGTTTGACCACCAACTATCATGCGCTATCATCGACTATCACCAACTATCATTCATTTTGAGCTTGTTCAAATTCTTCATGATAGTCAATGATAGTTTTTTCTCGTTTGACCACTCGTATGATAGTTCATGATAGTTTTTGGTCAGCTGTTTTCCCCGAAAATCAGCGGGTTCGTTTAAAATGGCCCGGTTTAATCTCAGGCCCGACAGCGGCAAATATTTCCTGAAATATTTCAAAGTTCATTTGCAACATTTCCTTGTAAAGCGGCAGTGTCCTCCACTCGCAATTCTTCAATTAATTTCAACATCCCCCTTTCGTTTCTCTTTTTAATCCATTCCCTTGTCCGTCCTCTCTTCCACCAACGCTCTCCAGATTCATCCTCCGTACATTCCTCCAACAAATCGATTACTAGTAAGCAAGCTGCCGCCCTCTTTCGTTGTGATAAATTCATACTTCAACAAGTTAGTTTGACTCACGCGAAGCCATGTCAGTGTTCACATTTTACGGGGGAAGAGCCTGGAACTAGCTGCTCGCGTGACTTTGCTCGCGCAAGTGCCGGTGAACTATCATCAACTATCACGAACTTTTTTGGCCGTTTGACCATGCGAATGATAGTTGGTGATAGTTGATGATAGTTTGAAGAGAATCAACTATTATCGAATATCATGCGCCGTTTGACCAAGGCTTTACATTGTGTGCTGAGACTGAAACTTTTCACCTCATGCAAATCTCCGTCGCACGGCCCAAGGTATAGCGAGCAACTGAGCTATTAGTATTTGTCCGTGTTACAACACACGAAAGGACTCCAAAGGACACTTCACTCTGATTGGGCAGAAAAACACAAAGATTTTCTGGCACCAATCAGATGGCAAAACGACTGCGACCGTTTGGAACTAGTCTTGTAAGACAATGTCCCCAGGGGCTCTTCATGCCCTAACTTGAAATCGACCCACAACCCCTGGGTCTCCGAGGATGTAAGATACCTGGACGGCTGTTTCAGAGGAAGGCTGACCGGAAGTAATTTTACACGTGTAGACTGTATTGCGCATGTCTTCACAACACGTGTTGCCGTCCAGTTGTGTCGAGGACTTCTGAATTGGAGTTTTGCCGTCCACAAGTGAACGTAAGCACATTTGACGAGCATTTCTGCTAAAATTCATTATTTTTCAATTGAAAAGGCTATCCTTACTGTTATTTCTTGTTTTGATAAACAAAAGTTAAAAAATTGAAGTGTAAAATACCATCGCGAATGAGTGTTTGTTTGCTGTGCTTCGCAGTGATGGCGAATATGTCAACTAAACTTGAATGAAATTGAATTTTCTGACATCTGTTTCCAGAATTATTTTGCTCACTCCATGTATCACGTAAATTACTGCTATTCACCATAAATGTTCAGCCATAAGTTAAATTCTTCGTACTCGTAGTATGGCAGCTCTAAGTTAACTGGCTTATCAGCTTCGTACAGAAACAGGAACACTTCGTCGGTCAGTAGATTTTCTTCGTAAGCAATAACAATCATTTCGCGAGTCTTTTTAAAATATGCCATGATTTACGAACAGAGCTAGAAACTTCAGATTCGCTGCCGTCCTCCGTTCAAACAACCCGCTCCTTAACGTAGAAAGTTTCTCGCTAAGAACGTCGGTTTCGGCCCAGTCCTCCGCGCCTAATATTACCGTCCTCGAGGTCAGCCGTCCACACTTCAGGTGTTGACAGCTGCAGCGATAATTTATGTAGGTTTGAATTTAGGCGGTTTGTGTTTTTCCGTTGAAGCGAGTACAGATATCGATCATCTTGAAAAATGTCGCGTTTACTACCAAATCATCCGAGCAAACGAACAAACATAACCAAAGGCGGCCGAAATGACATCGCTGCAGACTCGAGTTCATCGAACGAGAGTAATCCTAGTTCTTTTTACCCGTCCAATTCATCGCGGGGACGAACTGAATGCATTCCAGCCCTGATCAATTCAGAAACTTCAACATTACCCGCAATTGCAGAGTTTGAAACGGACAGGACACCATTCAAAAGCCCAAGTAAACTTGCTTGGAGGATGTCGTTCCACAATATCCACTCCGACTGGTTCGCGAAACGCTGCGCCAGCTGATCATGAATTTGTTTTGTTTTGTGGCTCCTCAACCACTTATTTATCCCACTTGTTACCTTCGGCTACGATCGGCAAGATTACAATTTTGTTTGCAGCGGAAACAAGGAAGCGATCTGTTTTTTCCTTTGTTATGGAGCAAAGAGAAACCAAACAAAACTATAGGCTAGGCAAAGCTGACATTTGACATTCTCGACCGCGCTGTAGAAAACATGAGCAATAAACGTAAATTGAATAATATTTTAAACATGAGCAAATGTGTGATAGTGAAGCATTGATCACCTTTCCTACACCCAGCAAAATCAAAGTAAATGTGAGTAATTACAGTAATTTGTCCCACATAGTAAATTTGCTCATTTTCGAGCCCTCGATCGATTTTGCAGCTAAGAGCAAATGTTAGTAATAGCAATTCTGCCCTAACAAAACTGTGCAATTTAAGGGCTTTAATGGCCTTTTACCTACCGAAGCAAAATACTGGCAATTGCACAGCTTTGACCTGTTTTGCCATGTGCAGCAAACGAGTTCAACACCAAGTCTTTGCCGCATCTTTGCCACATCTTTGCCACAAGGACAAAAGTGCTCATACCAACAAATTTCACCTGAACTTTGCATCAACAGCAAATATTTGTCAATTTTATGGTTGCACTTCACTTTTGCAAAGTAGTCTAAATCAAATACAAATGTGGCATTTACGAGCATTCCCAAGGTGGGCAAATCTTGCACGTAAATAATGTATTCTCAAACACAAATGTGTGCAAATCTTAGCAAGTATGGCATTTACTACAGTTTTACGTCACCTATGTAAATCCATTTTTTCGTGCAGTGATTCATACCTCATCCAGCAAACAGGTAATGGGAATGCTTGACAAATGGTTAATACCACGGCGTGCACTAATGAGCTAAGCGTGTTTCGCTTCTAACTTGTACTTACTTATTTTCTGCCCATCATGCCTGTGTGGCACATAGGGCAGCAACGAAATCCTTCCAGCCCTGCCTATCTTTAGCCAGTTTTTCAATGGTGCTCCAGCTGTAATTGAGCTCCCTCAGTCCCTTCTCTAAAGTCCTACGCCAAGTTGTTTTCGGTCGCCCTCTGTTTCGTTTGCCTTCAGGTGTCCAGCGCATTGCATTTCTGGCTATGTTGTTACTGGGCTTCTGCATCACATGTCCAATCCACCTCCATCTTCTCCTGGTGACAAGTGTACGAATATCCGTAACCTCTTAAAATTTAAGAGCACGAACCACGCTTCTGCCATATTGTTAATGCAGAATCTCAGCAAAGATGACGAAAGTTTAGAAATGGTTCTCCGCGCAACAACGCGTCCAAAAAAGAATTTCAAGGAAGCCAATTTTGCAAATTTAAATTACGCTATTGCTAAGTAATTTACAACTTCTGGGCAGAAATACGAGCGACTGCAAAGAATTGAAGGATTTTATGAAACGAAGCCTCAACCTAGAACCTCTCTTGAATTTTTAAACGGCCTGGCATTCTTTGAGAATAAGTTTACAAAGTTCTATTTGCTTACTAGCTTAACGTCGATAAACACTTACCTGCTTCCGTCCGTTTCCAGTAATGATACATATCGCACCACTTCAGGTTTGACTAAACGAGAAAAGAATAAATGTTCCACGATAGGAAACACAGTGTATGGGCTAAATTTGTGACAATTTCAAAAGTGCACCGTTTTAAACTCGTGCAAGTGGGTTACTTAGCTCTCCCCTGATTGACTCGTCTAACTGCTCGGGTATTTAGCGCTTGAAATTTATTCTGATTAGCACCATTCCTCAGAACCACATTTAGGCAATAGAACCAGTGCTTCACCGAGATTTCAAACCATAAGCACTTGACGAAATTGGCGTGTCTTCGTTGGTTAGGCAGGGGACGTTAAAGAAGTTACGAGATTACTGTGATGTGGTCTGGCCTGTTTACTGGGAATTGGGGGGGGGAGGGGGGTCTGACCTTGTCAGACGCGGAATCCACTGTAATTGGCTAAGGTTGTAGTGGTCTTCTTGCCTAAGATAATTAGGCGAAGCTAAATAAATAAACTTCATGGGATGATCACCTTAAGAATAATTAATGAGTTTAAGAAAATATCATGATAGCGTGATCTTTAGATAGTAGTTCTCATAACTGGGAAAATAAAAATATCATTAACTCTTATCAAACATGATATATGATATTATCACAAAAAATGTGAGAAATGTATGAGAAAAATATTGGTATATCAAAAATGATAGAAATGGTTGATATTATTTTCAGCAATATCCTGCCTCAATCCAATTAAGGGTGCTTGTGCGTAAGGGTTAGGGTCAGAACTTATTCAGATCTTAAGGTTAAAATATGCATCCTTAGTTTTCAATACAAATCATTGTACAAAAATAATTACAGACGCTTATTGTACAAGATTGGGCTACCTGTGGCCAGAAGCAGCCGTTTTCTCTAAGCGAGAAAGTGTTTCGTGGCACCCTAAAGAACAGCTTTGAATGAGACTAGACGCCATAGCATGGGAACAATACATGTATTCAATTCATTACCAATACTTTCTTAATACCACAGAGCACTAAGTTTTAAACGTGACCTGCATGGAATTGAATAAATTTACAGCACTTTATTCCTATCAATAATGCATCTCTTTAAAAATGAAATATGTTGATTGAGATGATGGGAGAAACTAGTTTTAGAGAAACTCGCGCTATGGAGAGGCATAAAGACACTTGTTTTCATTTTGAGGTTTCCTTCTTTATTAGTACTTTCCTTACGGGCTCGTCAAAATACGGCACAACTCTTAAAGAAAAATTCAATGATACTTCATAACAAAACTCCCATTAAGATATAAATAGTAAATTTACAAACACAAATAAGAGTTATCATCCATCAGATGTTTTTGCTTTCACGATCAATCATAACGGGACCCATGACTGTAAACGTATTTATTAACAAATGCAGTAAAACTAAATATAACATATTTAAATTCAACACTGCTAAGGCTCTGGCTCCATTTAACATAAAACTGAAAAAAAAGAGGAAATGAAGGGAAGCCTTACGCTTTATCATCAAAACCTTACCAAAACATCGGAGTCATCTAGATACAAAATTCATTTTCCACGAACTCTTACAAGTAGCAGAAAATGCAATTTTATCAATAAAAAACACATTCCTGCACTTGACTGATTGTATCAATTTATTGGTTGTAAGCTTTAATATTTCAATTTTTGGTGTATTGCAGATGTTTTTTGTAAAGTATTTTTGCTGCCTGGCATTTTTAACAGCCTTTAAATTTTTCAGCTGGTTAGTTTCCCTCTTCTTTTCCTTTAAATTTTAAGTACCTCTTGTATGGTTAACTTTAAAGGAGGTTTTTCACGTTCTTGTTGGAAACGAGCGAGTACGGCGATGTTGTATATTTGATCGAAGGGTTAAAAGAAACAATTTTTTGTTTATTTTACGTAAATAAATGCTGTTTGCTGATAATCCCCATATCTTGAATACATACTAAAGTGCAAGCTACTTGTCGTGGACACGTGACCGTGACAACCATGTGGAGAGTTGCAGCTGGATACACCGATCCCAATAGAATAATCATCAGGGTTACAGCCATTAGGTGATCGAGGAAGACTGGTGTCGCCAATACAGCCTATGCGACAGATGTGAGTTCCAGGCTCCTTATTAGGATCCGCCACCAGGTTACAAAGATTTCCTAAATTGAGGCCGCACCATTCCTTGGAAAACACAATTAAGGAAGCATGAATGTAAGGAAAATTGAGAACTGTCAATCGATTTATTTGCTTGTTATCCATTTGATAATTTAATCACTTTACAACAGCTGTGAGTTCTGTTTATTTAGCTTCAAATTGAGGTAAACTCTGAGGAAAATAAAAGCTTAACTGACTCGTTAAAGCAAGCATAGTTTGCCAGTCATGACCAATACAATTTTGATTCGATTTACTTACAGTTTTTAGGTGCCCTAAGTCCAAGTGTTTGCCAAGGTTTTTCATCAACGTTTCAAAAGTGTACTCCTCCTGTACTTCTACCGCGAACTGAGTTGCGAAGAGCTGGGTAAGAGTCAGTCCTCTGTTATGAGTGAATGTCGCACAGTCACTGCGGGGACCACTATAGCACATGCGTATAACTTGATTCGATACAGAAAACCAACCGGGATTTTTCATAGATGTTGTTTTTGTAATGTCTGCTGCATCCCAGGGGCTCACTACATCCTCATTGGCCCAGAGAGGACTTGTGGGGGAGAAATCTCCAGACATTCCGGCCACTCGTGCAACTAAGGTCCAGCCTCCACTGTCTTTACATGTTGATGTGATAATTTCGCAATGTGTCTATAGCATTGCATATAAAGTATTACTCTTAATAGCTATACAGCTGCACAAAAGATTAAATAAAAATTAAAAAATTGTTTATTTCAATAAATCTCTTTTCAAAAAGATTCTAAAACCATGTTCATGATGTTAAAAAAATGAGATTGCCTATCATTGTTCAACTATTATGAAAGACAGGCAGGCGTCATGTGACTTCATCTCTTCATCATGAATGCTAAGACTTCAGGATTTGTGATTAATGGCAAAACTGAGCACACTAACCTGGTATGGGCTGCCACGAGCAGCCTGGAGCCAGTATACCCCACTTTGAACGCTTGTTGATAGTGAATGATAGATTTCATTACAGGATTTTGCCGGATTGTGAGCGGATCCAAGTCCTTCTGGAGGGCTGATTTAAAGGGAAAAATACCATTACTATTAAATATATTGAAAACTGCTAATACGATTTTTTCTGACATCTAATACACCTAAGCTATCAAACTCTTTCCTCAAAAGGAAATATTTTTCCTTCCACAATATGGCTTTTAATTTTCCTTAGTGCTATTTATTTCGATTAACTGTCACCCTGGTTTGAGTGATTACAAGGGCATGCATATGTGCACTAGTTCAAACCCTTGTGTTAATTACAAATGTTCTGTTTAGTTCCTGGATCGTTCATCTTGGAAAGTTTTCTTCGAGATTCTTAAACTTTTAAAATTAATCCCTTGGCGTTCTCCATAAATTCACATAAGAGATATGTAAGTTAAAGGGAAAGTACGGTCTAGAAAAAGTTTACTTAGATCAAAAGTTCCTTGCTTGAATTGTCCTAACTGGCTAATCATTTGAGCTAAAAGCGTTTTAGTTGCGAACAATTACGTTCCAAATATCGGCATTTTCAAATTGAAATCCGCCATCTTTGTTATGAAGTGGATGTAAACAAGGAAAGCCGAGTACGGAGATGAGGGCGCCACCTACTGAATTCTCTACGTGGATTTTAATCTAGCGAGAGGATATAGTACATCCATTTATGTTTCAAACGAAACATGGCTCGTTTTCAGGGGAAGGAGATACTTCTGTTGGGGAGAAAGACAGAGAGAAAGTCAAGAAAATGAATTTCACGAAGAAAAGTCGACCCGCTCAGTCGCTCACATCTTGGAAATCGCGAGTGGTTCTCTTGCGGCAACTGTCAAGAGAAACCCACGGAAAACGAGAATGTATCCTCCTAAGAATTAAATGTACTAGGACACCAACTCAATTCGAAAGGCAAAGGTTTTTTCCTCGAACAAATCCTAGCTGTGGAGTGATAGTTACTTTGCTAAAGAAGACCGCAGTGCCCGCTACGGATTCATTTTACACTGCTAACTCGGAATGAGACGAACTATTTTTGCAGTTACAGGAACCCGGCTTCGGTGTATAACGGAACACGAGCCATTTGGAACTGAGATCCACCCCAGTTGGCATGCATGCCACAAATTAGAAATGATATACTTGAAGATCATTCTTCGTATGCGTAAACACTGACAAAATTGATGACAAACACTTAGTTGCCAAAATTACCGCTGACAAAAGGCAGAAGTTAATTGTTACGAATTAAAGTTAGTTTGTTTCAGCATTTACCTTTAATTTTCAAGTTGTTTTTCATCGTTATTGCTTAGAATTAGCTTCAACGCAGTATTTTTCGTTCTAAAATGTTTGAAATGTCGCGACTTGTGAGAAGTAGAGCTTTGTTATTTTCCACGGGCGCCGGAAAATCGCCTCTGTCGTACAGTGTTTACATAAGAAATTACCTCAATATAATTGAAGTTAGACTTTCGATTTCTTTTGAAAGCATAAGCACTGCGTAATTACGTCAAGTAGTTGGTTCGAAGACATAAATATTTTCATATTATTTTTGTGTCCAATCGATATATATGATACAGTGAAAGATGGGCGCCTGTCTGACGAAGCCGGATAATTTGTATTAGTCGAAATCGTGTTTGTCTTGATCTTGATAATTTGCTAGCGATGTATTAAATGCCATGTAGTTTTTTTCTCCGCGGAGAATGTGACTGTTGGGGTAAAGAAAATTTACTCTATGGACTCATATCAGACTTAGGAAAGACAAGATATATTTGTACACCGCTTGGTAAAGCGCATGATGTTGTAAATTGGCTTTGGTCGAGGGTGGCGACAAAAAATTTACCTTACACGGTTTACCACCATTACGAGCTTCAATTTATTCGCTTACAATAAAATGGTTGGAAAAAACTCGTATAATAAATAACTGAGAGCTGTGTTGAATATGGAAAAGGTAAGTATAGCTTTCAGTTCGAAGCAAAGGTCAACAAGGAAAACTTACATGCCTGTATATCTCGCTGGAAGTCTTCGTTGGAAGTTCCGAGGTTTTAAAGGGTTCGGCAAGCCGTCGTCGCGGGTCATTTTTTCCGGCTAACTTTTCTTTAATATTTCACTTTCCGGTAGCTTGTATAAGCTTACACCTTTTCCTTTTGAATTTAAGTATGTATTTTGACATTCAACAACAGGACAGTTTACCTCATTTCCACTATTGGGAGTATTAGAAATTGTTTTCACAAAAGGTCAAACTAGTCAACAAGGACAAAGTGCCGAACTAAATGGCGTTTTTCTAACCACGAAAGTTGTAAAAATGGGCAACTTCGAAGCGCTCTTGTCGCAGATACAAAGCAAACTAAACAAAATGGCAGTTATTTTCAAGCTCCTGAGGAAAAAGTCTTCTAATTGAGATAAACTTTTTCTAGACCGTACTTTCTCTTTAAAGGCTGGTTTTCATTAGCGTCGGAGTCGTAGTCGGAGTCGTAAGAGCGCCTATGACCTAGTGAAAATCGAAAAACGGAGTCGTAAGCGGAGTCATAAGCTCGACGGAATCGGAGTCGGAAGAATCAGAACGTTCCCATTTTCTTCCGATTCTGCTTATGACTCCGTCGCTTACGATCTAGTGAAAACTGCATTGTCAGAGTCGGAAGCAGAAGCGGAAGAATAAACCAATGACAATGTTTTATTCCAGGCCGGCTAAAGTACAAATTTTGGCGCCAAAGACAACATGGCAGACGAAAAGCAACTTTGGCTCCTATTAATCATTATTTTGCGCAGGCAGAGAAAATACAGGAATAATATCGTTCGAAAAAGAAAGAAATTTTGGGTTCGTGATATCTATCGACGTCGGGCAGCTTAGGAAGAGTATGCTAACCTCGTTAGCGAACTACGACTTGGTGATCGTGAATTGTACTTTCGGTAGGTTTCGAGTATTTTAACTTTTAATTTCGTAATTTTACAGTCAAGCTCACACCGCTATTTGTGCATTTTGGAAAGATGGAATCGAGCATTGTGATTGGTTTATTCTTCCGCTTCCGCTTCCGACTCTGACAATGCAGTTTTCACTAGATCGTAAGCGATGGAGTCATAGGCAGAATCGGTGTTCTGCTTCCGACTCCGTCGGTTTGATTTTCACTAGATCGTATCGCTCCATGCTTCTGATTACGACTCCGTCGCAAGTGAAAACCAGCCTAAGTATAATTACCTTTCATGATTTTCCGCCGCACCTGAAAATCTCGGCTCTAGTTATCAATGAATTTTTCAAGTTCAATATTCTCATTCCATGCCAATTTCTTTCATTCACAGTCATTGTCATTTCTTCCTTCCTATTTTTTAACCTTATATACCACATGAATTTAGTCAGAGTGACTAAATTCATGTGCGTCCTTTTTCTTACTTGATTTTTAAAACAATGTGAGCATATGGAGAAGAATCTGAATTTTATCCATGCAGTCATTGTTCAAGGGCTAAGTTGCGGGACAGTTGTAGCATCATATTAATTGAAGTTAACTTTTTAAGATAAGTAACAATCAGATAATTAATGCACGCAACATTTACAACAAGCTTTTATTAATGTTTCATTTGGTATAAGTACACATTTAATAGTGAGATCACTTAAAATGTGTCTTTAGATGGAAAACGGAAGGGTACAACTAAATGTTTATCTTATAAAACATTTTTTCTCTGCTGTGAAGAATATTCAGATGATATCTAATATTTTAATAACGAAATACCAAGCCGTTTTTGTGCTTGATTCAAATTTCCCGTATTCGCAGTTATTTCAACAAACTATAACTCTTACCTCGGAGCAAAACTTTCTGATGGATATTTGAAAATAAAAAAGAATTAAACTTGCTTAACTGCGTCGACTTCCGATACATTGTCAATGAAAAAAAGATCCGTGCCTTTCTGATGTTTTTTTAAGCGACCATCGCTCATGTTTCGCGAGCCTAAAACGATAACTTAGGAAAAACTAAAATATTCCAAAAGCCTGAATTTTGTTTGGCCGACGGGGTTAATTTTCTTTGGCATACGTTTTTTAAAGAAAGTTCTTCATTTACAGTTTGGCTTAATATTTCTACATATGGATTAATTATCCTCCAGGTGCTCTTCAGCATATTGCTAAAGCCGGACAAACAGCAAACAACGACAAACTATTTCAGTAGATATAACGAGACACAAGCAAATTTCTAAATCATAATTCATGTTATAATAAATAATGATTTATTCTCTGTCTCCACTTCCACTCTGATCTGTTTGATCTCCAAGATCACGTGCCTGTCCTGTAATGTGAACATGTGGGACCTCTCTGCAATAATTGCACAATTATGATAAGGACTAAAGTCAGTAGTTTAAGCGATAAAATAAAGATTTTCTTTTGATTCAAAGGTTTGCTGTTTGTCCGGTTCGGCCAAAGAAGGATGTAAGTGGATTTTATTACTCGACGCTTCACTTTTTTTATTTCTTTTCCACTACCATTGTGTGTTAGATGAACCCGAAGTAACGCACTTAAATTCCCTCTTGGCGCATCTACGTCCAAGTGTGCCTCAGGTATAAAAACACCTTAGAGGTATCCTACCTCACACACACGAAAGGATTATCAGTTTTATTTTCTTGCTTTGAAAATCTCTTTTTTGCTAATTAAGTCAGTACCATTAAAAACTAGGCCTATTGAGAAATTTGCATAATCTAAACGAGCTTTTCAGTCCGCAAGGATAACCGCAGTATATTATAAAAAAAAGAATTTTTAAAACATGGTGGCAACAAATGATAATTTACCTACCCTCCTACTGGTGGGCCCTGAGGTACCGGCGGTGGAGATCCCGGGCAAGGACTTTCCACAGGGGGTGATGGCACCGAGGCACAGTTACACGGAGGGCAGTCTCGTCCATCTCGCCCGTCTCTTCCTGGAAGACCCGGGGGTCCAGGGGGGCCTGGTGGTCCGGCACGGGCCGATGGACAAAATAAAATCTGAAATGACATTTTGTAACTTTCAATATTTCGCAGGATTTTAACACTGGCACAAACTATTCATATATAATTATTCATTTGACTTGGTCTGTTACATAAGATCGTATTTCTATAAAGAAAACAGCCGGGTCCATTTTGTTAAAAAAAAAATCTCGATCAACACTCTTTTTCTCTATTCAGATCACTTTGTATTTTCATCGATCAATTCTTAGTAGAATAAGCTCTCCTTTTGGCGCAAGGAGAAAAAAGTGATAGGCATATCTTCAAAAAGCTACTTTCAACGTGCTGTTTAATTGTTTTGCTTTCTTTTATCTTCGCATGACAATCTTGCACGAACTTTCAATGATTACCACAGTAGTTTTGATGAAAGCGTCGTCTCAGTTTCCTTCATCTGACTCTCTTCGAACCGTCTAAATAGAGACACCGTAAAATTACAAAATATGGTAATTGTTTGGTCCCAGACGGCTTGGGTATTCACAGGTGTCCCGAGGGTCACGGGTTCAATTTTAAAGCCTTTAATGTTACATTTTTGTTGTAAATACTTTTCGGTTAAAAAGTCAAGTCGCATTGTTAGCAACTGAAAATAGAATTTTGTTGAACATGAGTACTCATATGTAACAGATAAAGGGCTATGTAGCGTTACAATAGAAGGATCTTATGGGAACAAAGGATTCCATTTAGTCCGTAGACTTGGCAGTTTAAGCTACGCACTTGGCTTATACTGGCTGCAGTCTAGGGAAATGAACAGATTTTTTCTACATATGCGTGTATTTTAAGTCCATTACTTCCGGCGTTACTGCAATTTTTCTCATCGATTTCTACTCATGATCAATAGATCTTTATTCAGCCTCTATTTCAGCAGAGGGCGACCATTAGCACCTGGCAGTATTTAGAGTAGTAAAATAACAACTTTCCTAATTCCCAGCCACGAATTTTCATGAAGCCATAGAGTTAAAAAAAAAACACCTCCTTTAATTCTTAATCAGGAGCTAGTCTGTTTAAACACATGTACACAGTTAAACTGATATCGCCGAAATGAAATTACATATTCTAAGTTTGTTGACTGAATTGAACCTGTTCGACAGGAACATCAGCCTAACAGTATTGCCATATCTTTTGAGTGATTTCACAGGACAAGCAAAAGAGGAGAATCTTGCAAAGTTTTACATATGTTTCAAAGTCTAATCTGAATATTGAATCAAATACTGGAGATTCACGAGAAACAGAGGAAAAAACCACAGCTATTCACCTTTCCTGGGTTGACTGTGTACGATCTTCTGGTGTGTTGTTCTTCCTGAGAAGCCAGAGAAACCACCAACAGATGTAGAGTGATAAACCGTAATATTTTAACAAAATACATTATTTTCACAGCTGCTTTTTGTGTTGACACAAATCTTTCGTGCGCCTTTCAAAAGTTACTGAACAGGTTACCGCTCGGTAAATTTGTTTTCTCATTCGTACGTGCGTGGGCTAATGGATAATTGTTCGCATTAACTGGTAGATTTGATTTTTAACCAATGGCGGATAAGAACAGGAGTCTACATTTGCGGGTGGTTTTAAATAGAAGATCATAGAAGGTACGAACAACAGTACCCTCAAACATGGTTTTATCCAATTGCTTAATAATCACTGTTTTATTGCATGGCTGGAACCTAATTATTTTCCATTTTGAAGGACCTCTTTCACTTATGTTTCATATTGACCATCGTTATAGGGTTCTGCATTCCTAGTGTCCAGTCTTACGCGTTTTCATTTTTGTATCACAAGAAAACAAACATGGCGACTTGCTCTGCAATTCGCATGGTTTTGCAAAGGCAGGTAGGGTTGGTTCGTCGAGGATTATTTGGTGAGCCTTTTTTTTTTTATCATTCACCCTAAATCGATTTTTTGTTTTGAAACTGCTTCCGCCACTGGATTAAATTAAGGTTATGCTAGAGTGTCAACCTAGCGAGGTTCTCGCTGTAGCATCAGCTTTTGTGTATCTGCTTGCATAACAAAGTTAATAAAAAGCGTCCCTATTAATTTCACCGACTTTGTAGCTATATGTAAATTATGATCTCTTGGTTATATTGCACAGGTTTCCCATGCAGATTGCTGCAGATGTCCTCTTATAACTTATCATCAGAGGAGAAACAAAACCCAGCAGACAGTCGGTAGGCGGCAGATTACTGAAAGAAAATCACACAAATCAGTTTACCGCGCCTCTCTGATTGTGCCAAAATGTATTTAATTTCTAAAAAGATAATACTACACATGCAAAGCTTTTACTGAGCTTTGAATCAAACTAAAACAAACAAACAAACCTTGCCAGCCATCAGATAAGTACACGTTTTGCAAAGGCAATTCATAGCGGAATGTGTTTTTTGATTAATATAGAAATGAAGAATTTGACAGTGCAAGGTCTGAGAGTGCAAATAAGAAATACTTTGGTGGTGATGATGGAGCTGCCTTTATTGATGTAGATGAAGATCAAGACACAGATGTACGAGAAACTATTCTCAATGCTGCACTTGAACATGTTGATCAGTTAGGTTGGAGTCCAGAAGCTATAGAAGCTGGAGCAAGAGCTGTGGGGCTGTCTGCAATGGCAGAGGGTATGTTTCCACGAGGTGCTGGGGATTTAGTCCTTCACTTTACCGAGGACTGTAATGTTCGGTTGGCAGATCATCTTGTTTCACAGTCCAGATCAGCAGGGGAGGAAAAAAGGTCTGGAGTCCCACTGTAAGTACTGATAAACACTCTTTTTTAATGTTAAGTTAATTTGATACATCCAGTTCACCAAGGATACCACTTACAAGTAAATGTATCTTAGTAGTAGATGTTTTGGTTTGTAGTATCATTGAGTATTTTTACCAGTTATGGATATCTTGACGAGCCTGTATGGGCAAGTCTGAATACATGCAAAGAGCAAAAGTACTTAACATCACTACACACAAAAATGCTTAAGAAGTTATTTATTTTCCAACGGCTCTATTTTATGTGCATTTCTTGTAAGGTGGGAAAAGGGAAACAGATTAGGAGAAGTGTAGCATGAGCACTCAACCAATTAAACAGTTTTATTACACCTTTTGCCCTAGTTCAAGAACATAACGTAAATTTTCATTAGGGCCACTTTGAAGTTAAATAACAGGAAAGTGTTATTAACTTGGCAAGAAGGCAATCATTATGACAGTTTAAAATTTCATTTTGGCTGTTTGCATAATACGAAAATTTATTTACACCAATATAATTTCAGTTTAATGTGAAGTACATTCCTTAATGCTATTGTGCAATCAATGTAGACAGTTTTCAGCCACGTTCAGAACTTTAGAATTTCAAGTAAGTTTGTATTCCAGCTGCTTAACTTTCTATTGCTTTGTGGTTATACCAAGGCAGGATTTGCATAAACCAAAACCATTGAGCACATTTTTGGACAGTTATTGCATTTAACATGTGTCTAAAACATTGAGGCCTTATGAAAAACAATATACACTAAAAACATTTACCAGATGAGGGTAATTTTTACCTGAATTGACCAATCAGAGTGCTTTGTTTCTTTCAGTTTACCGCCAGGTAAAGTTTACCTTAGTGGGGTAAACTTACTATTAGCAATTTGCTCGTTAGAGCGCTTCTATGGGCTGTATCGACGCAAAATAATTACATTCTTTCAATTGTGCCTTTTTAGAATCGAATTTCGCGATTTGGAGTTGAAAAAGGTGCAAAACCAATCAGCTTATATCCAAAAGCGCGCTTTTGGATTTGTCGGGATTCGAAAATTAACACGGCTATGTTTGCAAGGTCATGTTTGTTTTACCTTTATGATAAAATATTGTTTACATGAAGGTGTTTTATTGACAGGTTTTAGGTGACAAGTTTATACAATAGCAAATCAGGCGTGTAATACAATCCTGCAGCAATCCTAGTGCGCATCTTCTTGACGTTAGCAATCTAGTTAGCATTGAACTTACACGCTCGTGATCGATCATCGGGACACCATGACAATGTCCTCCTTTTCTTTCTGTTCTTAAAAAAAATCGATGAAACAGTCAACATTTTGAATTGTAATGTAAGATGCACCGCGTTTCATTCGCAAAAAATGTGACACAATACTAACTATAGACACATGTAATCTGTAAACATCTTGGTGCCACGTCACGCACCAAAGAAACCATGTGCCTTTAGCCATTTCTTTCTTCCTGAGAAACTACTCGAATATTGCAGAGAGTGCTGTCACATTTTACTTCTGATGTAGTCGCAAAACTCTTCGATGTATTCGTGATGGAAACTATTTTCTGAAAATCTTCATTTCCAGATTTTTCAAAGAGTGTTTCTTGCGAATTCGAGAGCGTACTTATCGAACTAAGTAATCTACGTTCACGTATCAAAGTATCAGGTGTGTAATCTAATTAAAGCGTTCTATCCGGCGACTTTAGCAGCATAACTTGGAAGATCACGATGGATCATCGAGCCTCCACAAAAATTTCCTTTCCAAAATTCCTTTTCTTTACGAAATCAACAGAACAATCAACAATTTGAACTGTAATGTAAGGTGCGCAGCGTTTCGCTCGCAGAAAACGTGACACATGTAATCTGTAAACATCTTGCTGTCTTGTCACGCAGCAAAGAAAACATCCGCGTTAAAGTTATGACTCTTAGAGGACAAGAGATCAGGCCTGTGCGGGATTTGAACCACTGACCTTTTTTTTTTTTTTTTTTATTTTTTCTTATTTTTTTCAGGTCTGATTTTCGCTATTGCATAAATAGCGCTCTCTACTGCAAGGATTGTGCAGCATACGTATCTAATACCGCAGTTCAAAATATATGAACTTCATATATACATTGTATCTGATTTATCATCATGGGTTTATTACGAATCAACTTAACGGCCTGTTCCCAGTTGGGTTGTTAGCTCAATTGGTAGAGCGCTGCACTAGTATTGCAGAGGTCAGTGGTTCGAATCCTGTACAGGCCTGATTTTTTTCAGGTCTGATTTTTGCTATTGCATAAATAGCGCACTCTACTGCGAGGATCGTGCATCATACGTAGACCAGAATGAGCGCAATTGAGTGAAGGAGATTGGAGAAATAGCCAAAAAACCATGTAACTTTGACCTGAAAATCTGCACGAAAATCTTGTTCCATTACCCACCTACCTTTCTGAGCATGTGGTTTGAAAATAATGAGTAGTTTCCTAAAAAATCCCCACACCAAAATGAAGCCTACTAAATTTCCAGCAAGTGAGGAGAAACTTCAGGCAAGGAGAGGGGAAAAAAAGGGCAGGAGAAAGAGAGAAAAGTAAAAGTTGTAAGTGGGGCATTACTTTTCAACCCAAAATTTTGCTTTCTGTGCGTGCCCGAGATTTTCAGGCTGCCATTTTGCATTTGGATCGAAAGGCCGTTGAGTGTATGAGCTGTTGATGGGTTTTTGGTAAGATTGAGCTTTTAAAACCACAACAGGGACCTGAAATCTGCTCAACTAGCTTCAAAACACAGTTTTTCACAAAAGCTGCAGCCATTAATGGGTTAACCACAATTTTTACTCAGTCAACTGTCTGAAAAAGGGCCTTCATTTTTTGGGGTGTGGATGAAAAATAGGGGCCTGGTATTTTTAGGGGGTTCTTAAAAGATAGAGGAATTTAAAAAAAAATGAACAACATCACCTTCACATTCCTCTCTTACTCCCTTTCCCCTTCTATAAACCTGTACTCTTTCACTATCTCACAATTCTGCTTCACACTAGTTTGTGTTCCATTTATATTAATACCTGTACTTCATCGAGAATAAAGAAGTATTACTTACCCTCTGCATATCAAACCAACAACCTTCGTAGCAGTTCAGATCTCCTGTCCATCACACTCTTCTCTATACCACACTGCTCAATTTAGGAATTTCCATTTTTTTTTCTTCTATTTATTCTTTCTTTGGTCCCAGACTCACCTCGGTCAAAGTTTAATTTATGCAAAACGTGCACATACGCGCTTGTATGAAAATGGGACTTGTTCATTGAAAGCGAAGAAAGCAGCCAGATGGTTGACTGTTTTGTGTCGCTAAAGACACGTTTTACGAAAAGTTGGATGCCCTTAAAGGCTCCAAAAAAAGGAACAGTAAATTGACTGTCTTCATAGATGATGAATTTTATGAGAATGCTAAGAAATGGCTCAAAAATAAAAGCAAGAATCATGAGCAGTTTGGACTAACAAAGACATGTAGGGACGATTAAGCGAAAGCAATGGACCATTCAAAATGACAAAACCTTGTCCAAGGACCGAAAAATTAAAAAGCCAACTTTACGACATATTATACCAAGCTCATTCTTCAACTGCACACTGCGGGAGAGATAAAACTGAAGAATTTGTAAAGAGGACGTATGCAGAAATATCTCAACATGTTGTAACACCATTTGTCGGTCTGTGCCATCTAACCAACAACAAAAAAGTGTTAACAGACCATTTGAAGCAGCCAAATTTGAAGTCAGTGATTATGTCTGTGTCAAAATTGATGAGATTGATAGGAGTACTGCGCTTCACCCAATGTTCTATTTGGGAAAATAGTTGAAATGGAAAACGCATAATTATGCAAGAATAGCAACCAAATTTGGTTCAATAACAACTCTCATTTCATCCTCAAGATTGACAAAATGCTCCAGCCCAAATATTGTTTTTGAAACTACTAAAGAAATAATGTTTACAGCAGCATGTAAAACGGCAATGTTAAAATAGACAATAAAACTTTCAAGTTTATTTTTATATTTGTTGTGTTTTAAATGAAAAGCAAACCATCTATTTTTTTTTTTTTCAAAATCTATCTCCCTTTTTTCTCTTCTTCAATCTGCTGGTACATCTGAATCCTAAGCCTTACCTTTAACCACAAACCTAATCCTTAACTTTAACCCTTAACCCTAACCCCTCAGCCCTTACCCATGATGTAATCCTCTGATTGACTAACTGACAGAATCAGGCTGATTGCAGTGAAAATCTTACTCTCTCAGATTGTTATATCCTTATCTTGGCAAAACCCAATAAAAGAGTCAGTTACCCCATGGCAAATGAAAAAAATATTGTGGTGCAAAATTACCCAGGTTAAAAAATTGTACCTAGTAAAAAAATCAAAATCAATTTACCTTAGAAAAAAAATTACCTGCAACATGTATGTTATTTGTGCTCTACGTAGTGCAGTTGGATAGTAAATCTATCTTATTCATGTTATCAGTTTTGTTCATGGTAATCAGGTAAATCTCCATTGCTGTTGGCAAGTATTGTAGGCCATTTTCATAATAATTACCATCAAACTGCAACTTGGGTTGAATTTGTCTTTGGAGATTTTTAAATCATATCATGAAAAGAAAGTGCAGTTTTTAATTTACCAATAACATTACACCAGATGCACCTATTATGCAGAATGATGGCCACCGTTTTTGAGGAATAATTTGAATATTATTAAATACATGCAACAAATATAACATTCTATGGTTCTTTGGAGATACAAGTTGTATTCTCTCATATTTGTAGGATCTCTCTCTCATTTTCTGCCCACTTTTTTAAAAAAATTCCTCAAATCCTCAAAGATAAAATTAAGTGTTGTTATCTAATGTACATTGTTAAAGTAAATTTATAATTAGTTTCAGAGAATTAAATTAATTCAACTTTATTCAACTTTATTCAGGCAAAAGAGTTCCCAAATTATTATCCGTGATGCTGTGGAGGTGCGACTGAGAATGCTCATTCCATTTATTGACCATTGGCCTCAGGTAAGAAAAATTTCTGTCCTGATGTCAGATGGGTTGGATAATTTTGTACTCCAAACAATAATAACAACAACAACAACATCTTTTATTTAAATAGGGTGGGTTTTAATGCTAATGTAACTTATGGGGCCATGTAAATCCCTGTCAATTTTGGGATGGCCCATTTGTGGTGACTCTTCATTAACGTTCAAGTTTCTGAGGGCGTGAGACTTTTTTGCCCTTTTGGCGTAGTCCCTGGTGCTGACAGCAGATGGTTCTAAATATTCCAAACAATGGATCCTCCTACCAATTGAGCTAACCGCCTCCCGGTTAGCTCAATTGGTTAGAGTGCTGGACTGTTGTGCGGGAGGTCAAGGGTTCGAGCCCCGGCCGGACCAACACTCATGGTCTTAAAATAACTGAGGAGGATTTGCTACCTTTCTATAATATCAAGAAATGGATAGACATTCTAGTCTTCTCAGACATGGACGAATAAACCGTAGGTCCCATCTCCTGCATCTTTAATTAGATAATTTGATTAGGCAGGGGACGTTAAAGAACGCACATCACAAGATCACTGTGATGTGGTCTGGCCTGGTTACTGGGAATTGGGGCATCTGTAAAAAAAAAAACTCGCCTTTGTTGATTGTAAACTGGCACTGGCAGTCTAGTAAAGTCCCCCGCACAGTATTGTAAAGCGCCATGAGCCCAGGATATGGGCGCTATATAAATGTAGCCTATTATATTATTATTATTATTCTGGGAGAGATAGAGTTTTTCATCTTACATCCTCAGAGGGCATGTTGTACGCAAGGTTATATATAACTCTGGCAGCCCTACAATGTATGGATTCCAAAGAATTAAATTCGTTTTTGTTTTTGCAACACCCCCAAATTGGTAGCACATAAATTATGTGACCAAGGATAAAATGATTTTAAAATGAAGGTCTAGAAGCGAATTCCTGGGTAAAAAGCAGCCATGTTTGATTAGATTGAGCTTCTTGAAAAACCCTCTCTTGAGCTCTGATATGTGTTTTGTCCATGTAAGCTTGTTGTCAATAGTTACACCTAACAGGTTAGAACTTAAGGACCACTTTATGAGATGCTGGTTAGTTTTTAAACTGCCTAAGGGACTGATAAAATGATTTTGTTTAAGGATCATTCCCTTGCACTTTTTGGGGTGTGGTACAAGGGAGTTATGTCAGATGGGTTGGATAATTTTGTACTCCAAACAATAACAATCAATCAATCAATCGTTTATTCAACCCTATTGCAGTAACAACTGAATTACAGAGGACGGTCGCACACACATTTTGAAATTTGACAGTTACAAAATCATTAAATCTTTTGCATTTGCCAATAGAGGCCTGATATGATTGTGAGCCTGAGCATTAAATTATAACCTTGGTAATAAACCAGTGGAACCCGAAAGAGACTACTTAGTGTTCCTGACACATTACAGAAATTGGCAAAATTCATGCAAGCTAACAAGTTCAAGGTTAGCAAGATGTAGTGCTTTGCTATAACAAAAATCAGGAAAGACAATATAAAGAGCTTCCCTCTGGATTTGTTCTAAAAGGTCACTTAAGTAGGCTCATACAGGGGACACATATTCCAGCACAGAGCGAATCATCGTACTGCAATATACAGATACTATTATTGGTAGGCTTAGCCACAAGTTGCTCGGCAACTTTTCGGCAACTTTTGAGATTTTCGGCAACTTTGGGCTTTTTGAGATTCTTTGAAGCCACTTTCATCATGTTTTGAGCCACATTGGTGAAGTTTTTGATAGACATTTATTCAATTTATTCCAAAATACAATAATTAGGGACCCCCATGGGTTGATTTTTGTGATGCCTCATCACAAGGTCAGTGGTATCACGTTGCACGTTTTTCAAGATGGCTGACAATTACAGTGACTATTTGTTGATTAAGTGAAATGGAAAGAATCTCTGATATTATCATTGGACTTTGACAAGTAAAGTTTTGATAAGAAGCAATGTGCGAATTTTTTATCTTTAACACACAAACAAGGTACGAAAAGCAGAAAAATTTTGGCAACTTTTTGGCACTTTTTGGAAATTCAGCAACTTTTTGGCAACTTTTAGACACTTTTATCTGCAACTTTTTTGGGTTTCATCAGCAACTTGTGGCTAGGCCTACTAATTGGGAAGGTGAAAGTCCACTTTTCTTAAGAATCCTCAACCCGTAGAGGCACTTGGAAACTTTGTCATATATGTACTCACAATGTGGGTTCCATGGAAGGTCATCAGAAACTATGACCCCCTGCAGTTTGTACTGGGATACCCTGTCGATGAGGGTACCCCCTATTAGTAGAGGGCTGGAACAAGTTGATTTATACTGGAGAAGGTCAACAACCATCAGTTCTCTTTAAACTTCTTAGGGTTTAGTTTCATATTGCGCTCTAGGGAGTACTTATTTACATTAGATGCGATGATGGCCAGATAACTATTAGAGTTCCTGGGAATAAGTTCCAAGATGGTAAGGTCATCAATGTACTTAAGATGAGTACACCATTCACTGACCAGGCTATTCACAAGTATAGCGAAGAGAAGGGGAGCCAAGTGCATATCTTGTGGGATACCACCATGAGGCGAGATGGCTGAGGACAGTTGACCATTAATCCTAACACATTGCAGCCGGCGAACCAAAAAGGCACCAACCCAACAGACAATGGCTTCATGAACACCAAGCACCTCCAACTCATGCAGCAAAGCAAACAGTGATGCAAAGAATGAAGACTTCCTTACACTCACCCAGAGTTTAGTGTGGGTCTAACTTTCAGCAGTTAGAGCTGTATGTCAGTGGATTTGACCAGCTTTGTTGTGATACTATGTCTATCAGTCATGATAATAACATGCTGTTTTTTTGAAGATGAGTGTAAGTTGCATTTTTAATGGTGATTGTCAATTTTCTGTTCTCCTTGCCACACAGGCCATGGGTTTGATGTTATTACCCCAGAATGCACCTGATGCCATGAAGAATGTTGCATATTTGGTGGATGAGATATGGTATCATGCTGGTGACACCTCAACAGATGTAAGAAGTTAAAACATGATACTTTGCTTTTAAATTCAAGATCAAAAGCCAAAAGACTTTCCATACTGAACTTTATCTTACTTTACTTAGTTCTTATTAACTGAGCGGGAGGTCTGTATGGGAGAATCTTGACCGAGGTCACCAGTACAGACCAAAGGCAGTGAGGTCTGTACCAGCGACCGAGGTCAAGATTCTCCCATACAGACCAACCTAGCTCGGTTAATAAGATGTTTATTATATGGCTCTGTCTAGAAAGCAACGGAACATTATATTCTTTGTAACTTTTTTTTCTAGACCAGTCTAGATGGGAAAATCTAGACCGCTTTCAATATTGATTTCAGCCAATCAAATTAATTTTGTAAATTCGGTAGTTCCCAGTCCTTGTGAGACACAGCCATAATTATAATAAATGAAAATAATGATGATTATAGAATGAAGTCACACTATTAAAGTAATACTTATTCTCTCTGTATTATATAAGATCTTGCCGTCCCTGCCTTGTCTCATGACACACTTTCAATATTAATCCACATTAGAAATGACTACATCATGAAGCAATGGTTAGTGTGTTCCCCATAGTGGATAGCCACAATGTTTAAGCAATTGTTAGCAATTGAGTTGATTTTCCACTAATACTCTTCTACCCACAACTTGTATTAACTGTTAATGGGTATTAAGGTCTTGTGTCAAGACAGCTATGAAGTGAATCAGTAATTTACTAATAATACTTCACACCTTACAGATAAACTGGTACACAAAGAGAGGAGTGTTGGCAGGACTGTATGGTGCCACAGGCCAGTTAAAACCACGAAGATATAATATATTTATTTACCAACAATGAATTAAACAACATTTCGATAGGATTTTTCGGAGGGAAGGACTGTGTATTTAAGCTATGGGAAATTTATAATGGCTAAGAAGCACCAAGTGTTGATTTAAATTCAGTTATGGAGTCATAGTTACTAATGGCATCCACCAGAAAATTATAACAGTATGGTATTTTAGTTGGACTACCTTAGGTAATTATAAGCAGTTTTGGTTGGTTTGAATTTCAAGTCCAGAGTAAATGAAAGCATTAGGTAATTTTTTTCTTAACCTGAAAACTTTATGTTTATTTGTTACAAGCAGATATAATATATATTTGTGTAATGTTTTCTGTTTTTTGTCATTTGCTGTAACTGTGACAGAGGTGCTGTTAGAACAATTTTTGCAAATTTCTTCAACTTGCCATTCCTCTGAGAAGGTGTATCACTTTTCAGGTGCTCTTCAGTCCTTCTATTCGTGACAAGGATACTTAATTTAGGTCAGAGCCTTTTACTTTCATTGGTCATCTTAGAGAATCTTAAATGTGATAGTAGGTTTGTTATTTTACTACAGAACTTTATATGGTGACTGATAGGTCATCTGATTTTGAAGATACTTGGAGTTTCCTTGACAGGAGAATGTCTGATATTGGTTTACTTATTGGTGCCAAAGAAACTGTAAGTAAATGAGGGAAAAAGTACCTTATTGTTTGACGATAAATAATTATGACTGTTTTTTCAAAATTTTACATCAATTGATTGGCTAATTTTTTCTATCATGGATTCTCATCAATTGTTGAGGCCCTGTAAGTTAAGATACCAGCATAATGTCTTTTTACACTCAACAAGAAAAAGAACTGAACAATGTCCAATGTTCCAGTCTACCTTGCACTTGCATAGTGTACCCAGTCTGCCTTATACATTAGTACAGTATAACCAGTCTGCTATACACATCTGCATAGTGAACCCAGTCTGCCTCTCACACTACCACAGTGTACCCAGTCTGCCTTACACATTTTGTGCAGTGTAATCTGTTTGTCTTACACAAGTGCACAAGTGCACAAGTGCACAATTTACCCAGTCTGTCCTCCACATTTATACCATGTTACCAGTCCGCCTTCCACATTATGCATAGTTTACACTGTGAGCTAATTTTTTTTTTTTAGCTTGAGAAAGCTGGATCAGATGCTGCTGAGCTGTTGTCTGCTGCCTTTACTACAGTATGTTTTACTTTCCTATTCAAACTGATTCTCTGGAAGTGGTTTTAATAGTTATAGCAATGGGGGCTATTGTGAAAACATAAACCATTATTTGAAAGAAACTTTAGCCTTTTTGGACCATTGAGATAATTAAGAAAAATTACATTGTACAAAAATTAATTGTAAAGAGTGCTGATAATTTGGAGGGTGTTTTCTGTTGAAAGTTGAATACAAATTTAATAGCTAAGCAAAGAGAGATAGGAAATTTTGACTATTTCTTAAATAGTTAAGTAGCATATTTTATCAAGTCTGCTAAATGACTTGTTTTAGATAGTTAATAGTTTTTAAGGTAAGATTTCTACTAAGACTCTGGATAGTTTTTAAATACTAATTTTGCTCATTTCTTGACTTGTGTCTATTTTTCAGATAGTGGAGAATTACTTTAATGTTGACATTGATTTTATGTTTATAGAGGGCCACGAGTTTATCAGTTTTATAACTGTCACATGTTTACCCTCTTTAAATAAAGGTGTTACCTTAACTTACCTTACCTAAGTTGGCCTTGAGTGATGAAGGCACATGATAGTGCTGCTTGCGGAGCTGACATTAATAGTATACAAACTGCAATCAAATTTAACTATTCATAATGTGTTTGGAAATGAGTTGAAAATTTGATGGCAGCATGTTGCTGCTGCTGTTTTATCCTGATTACACTTTGTCCAAATACAAGTTACAGCCATCCTTGCCTCTAGCCTTTTAATATATTCAATTGGTTCATTGATGCATTTATCTTATTGAATTTTCCCTGTTTTCAGGTGCGTAATATGAGTGGCCTTAATAGGCGAAACAGATGAGTTCAACAGAGAAGAATGGAAGTTAGTTCATTAAAATACTTGTATGTAATATCCATGATTCAGCAACTCAAATAACAAATTGGAAGGTGGAAGGAGAATCGTGTAAAAGCAGTGGTGTTGGCAACCATCCATAAATTACAAAGCTGATATTTTAGAAAAGTGTTTTTCTAAAACTCTGTTTGCAGTAAATATGCATTGTTGACTGTTCATGATATAAATTTTTATTGTATTGTCACCTGTACCTCAGAAACAGGATTACACTGCCTCTGAAAGTGGCATCAACACATTTTTTTGAGTTAACCAAGTCTTAGATTGATTTTATTGTCTTCACAGAATGTACCTAGTTTTTAATTCTTTTTGGTGCTTACTTAAAATGTTAATTCTCAGCTGATAAAATAAGTTGAATTGAATCTACATACTGTGAAATTGTTATGCAATTGTTATGGTAACTAAGTGAATAAAATAAGTGATTGATGTTGGTCTTATGGTTTTATGAACTTGTGACAAAGGTCAAGCAATTCATTTACTACGTCAGTGATATTTCTGGAATTCTGATAATAATTGCTCTCACCTAGCCTGTGAGGTTGTTCTCCTGTACTTTTTTTTGATGACTTTCAAAACATACACACAAGGTTTTGGCATGAAAACACGGATTTTGAGTAGTTTGCATGGTTGATTTTTATTCTGTTGCTTTGAGGCATTGTTTTCCTTGCTGCTTTTCTCTTGCAAAACAACTTCCAAAACCATATACACCCCCTAAATATTTTCAAAAATTAACTTTCTCCTTAAAAACTTTGGAAATAGGAAAATGCCTTCGATGACAACAAAATCCCTCGGTTTTAAATGTTGTCTCATTATTTTACAAATTTCACTTAATTTCAATCCTGGCATACTTGAGCCTGCTTTATTGACCACATACCTTTGACGTTATTCAGCTATGTTTGAAACCTATACATTTCATATGAACTACACAAATCCTTAGCCAGTTGGAACTGCAACCCTTGACAGAAAAGTTCAGTCAATTGAAATTGTTGCTCAATAATGACACACTGTAGTTCTGAAATTGTAATGAGACATTTCTGTACATGATTTTAGGAGTCCCTCAACATGATTTTTTTTATTATTTTATTGAATTACTGCCTGCGGGGTCACAGGCATCATGATAGTTTGAGTTAAAAATACATTATCAGTAGGCCTTGAGTCATATACTTTCCTAACATTACTCTCTTGTCTACAGCAATTGTCTAAGTCTAACTACCTACACTATATCGCAAAATTATTCCCAAATTAATTGTGAAATTGTTTTTTACATAAAGACTGATGCTACTTTCCTATACAAGTAAGATCTCTCATTTGATTGCAATGTTGTCACCAAACCATTATGTTTTCAAATAAGTATACATACATTTTCTAAATTGAATCTTCAAATTATTCAGTTAGTTGAGACAATAAACAAATCTCTATATACTACATATGGAAGCATGTATCATACATAGGATTATTTTGATATAAATATATATATAACTAACTGCAGACAGTACTGTTTCAGCCTTCTGGGCCTCATCAGTGCAGTGCTGATGCTAGGATGGGGGGAGAACCGATATGGATCCCCAAACGACCCCACACTTGTAGTATCGTCTAGGCCATACCAGAGTGCTCAAACTAGAAGAGCCTAGTGAGCTATGCACAATGTTAGCAGCAATGACTCATCCCACAGTGCTCACTTTGGACATGAAAGCAGAGCTTTGTATGCCAAAGAGCTATATCTAACTACAGACAGTACTGTTTCGGCCTTCTGGGCCTCATCAGTGCAGTGCTACTGCTAGGATGGGGGAGAACCAATAAGTAGACTTGAATTAGGTCAAAAGCAAGTAGTTTTGACCTAATTCAAGTCTACATATCTATTTAACGCTCTAGTAAACCCATTGATCACTTTTTAGCTGATGGTGGATTTATAAATAATGTCATTTTATAAAACGATGAACTACCTCTGAAGTCTTGAACTAGTTTGTTATAATTATATGGGGATCCATATCGGTTCTCCCCCATCCTAGCATCAGCACTGCACTGATGAGGCCCAGAAGGCCGAAACAGTACTGTCTGCAGTTAGATATAGCTCTTTGGCAGACAAAGCTCTGCTTTCAGGTCCAAATTGAGCACTGTGGGATGAGTCATCGCCACTAGCATTGTGCATAGCTCGCTATAGGCTATATATATATATATATATGTTTATATCACTGTGACGCGTAGCAGTGAGAGCACTTGCCTCCCAGCACTGTGGCCCAGTTTGATTTCCAGACCTGGCAGAATGTGGGTTGAGTTTGTTGTTGGTTCTAATCCTTGCTGTAAGGGTTTTTTCTCTGGGTCCTCCAGTTTTCCTCCCTCCACAAAAACCAACATTCCAAATTCCAATTCAATCTGTAAACGGTGGACAAGAAGAGCCACCCAATGGAACGTCTATTGCTAGATTATTATTGATATTATTATTATGTTCTTAAAGTTGCATTAATTAATATCTCTATGATGTAATTGTTGCCTTAAATACAACATTAACATGATAATTAAGGTCTAACAAAGCATTGTTTAGAGCACCATGGCCAATGAATAGTTGGGGTTCACAGTTGTGGGTTTACTTATTGACAGACCTTGAACAAAGTTATCCATTACATTTAACTTATGGTTGAAGCTGGTCCAATGTCCAAAGTTCAGTGTTTCTAATCGCATTGTTGATAACTGGGATTCACTCCCATTTTCAATTGGATCAGCATCTAGTATCTCAAGTTTTAAGCATGGTGTGAGGAACTTCTTAATGAATCCGAACTACACTGGTAAAATTATCAAAAACTCATAGGCACACATATTCGAATTTTCTTATCAGATTTAAGTTAATCATATTAAATTATATTTTCAAACTACATAGTCAGGTGGTCTGTCTGAGGATGGGGTCCTGGACTCTTACAGACTATCCTTATGGCATTAATCCTTTGTTATAAGTAATTATTTTATTTTCTTCATTTCCATTAAATTGTAATAAATACATGAAACAATAAACAAGTTGTTGGCAGGGAGGATATTATCACTGATTTTTACTGGAAACTGTTTTGTCTATCGGCATATAACATTCTGAAACCAGCAATATTTTTTTTGGATAGTGCTCATGTCACATTATATGAAGGGAAAAACTTCAATTCTTCTTCTGCAACTGTTGTTGTGTTTTCAGAGCAAAAACGTGGGGCCTAAGGATACACTAGGTTTTGTCATGGAAACATGGATTTTGAGTTGTTTACATGGTTGATTTCTATTCTGTTGTTTTGAGGCAGTGTTTTCCTTGCCACTTTTCTCTTGCAAAACAACTTCCAAAACCTTTGTACACCCCCTAAATATTTAAAAAAAATTAATTTTCTCCTTAAAAGCTTTGGAAATAGGAAAACTTTAATTTAATTTTTAATTTATTAGATTTGCCGACAGGCAGGGACACCGCAACAGATTGCGCCAATTACTGCGGGCCCAGTAATCCCACCCATCCCACCCCAGGGGAGGACATCCACCACACAGTAATCTCGTGCATGGAAAATTAACGTCTCCTACCCCTAACCCTTCAGGAGACGGGGCCTACAGTTTATTCGTCCTTATCCGCGAAGACTAGAATATCTATCCATCTCTTGATGTTATAGAAAGGTAGCAAATTCTCCTCAGTTATTTTAAGACCCTGAGTGTTGGTCCGGCTGGGGCTTGAACCCTCGACCTCCCGCACAACAGTCCGGCACTCTACCAAATTGAGCTAACCAGGAGGCGGTTAAATGCCTTCAATGACAATAAAATGCCTCAGTTTTAAATGCCAGCTCCTAATTATATTGTCACAAATTTCCCTTAATTTCAAACCTGGCCTATTGACCACATACCTTTGATGTTATTCAGCTATGTTTGAAACCTATACATATATATCTATCGGCAAATAACATTTTGAAACCAGCAATATTTGTTTTCGAAAGTGCTCATGTCACTTTATGTGAAGGGGAAACATTTGATTCTTCTTCAACAACTGTTGTTGTGTTTTCAGAGCAAACACATGGGGCCTAAATGGCAAATTATAATATTTGCC
This sequence comes from Stylophora pistillata, assembly GCF_964205215.1. Lineage (NCBI taxonomy): Eukaryota > Metazoa > Cnidaria > Anthozoa > Scleractinia > Pocilloporidae > Stylophora > Stylophora pistillata. The sequence goes on along the minus strand of NC_142521.1, from coordinate 5,779,370 downwards.
TTCAATTAACCAAAGTTATAGTATTAGTCATAATTATCTGTCCTGTAATACTCTCACTGACAAGTAAAAGGCTCAGAATGTCTGTCCTCCATACAAGTATTTCACCTGCAGTTTTGTTGGTTGGATATTTTTTAAAATAGAGTATACAATGCATGGCAGGTTTTCATCCATGGCCTAGTTGGACAGTCAGCTAAATATAAAAATCTTTAAGATTTAATTGAAATTTGAAAGTAGGAAACAAATCAGAACAGGGCTCCAAGCTCAAAATTTTTCAAATGCAATTTGGAGAACTTAATCAAGAAAAAATGACACACTCTTTAATACAGCCTGGAGACTTACGTGTAGCTGACTGACATTATATGTCAATATTTTCAGGTAATTGACACTCACTTTGACTTGGGATCAGTTACAGCTTGCTGTGTGGCTAACCATTACATAGGTAGCCAAATGAGCAACTCTTTCTGCCAATTTTGTGGCCAGAATTTTGACTCAGTGCCAGCAATCAATCACAGCTGGAAGCATTGGAGAATGATAATTATGATCTGATCACAAAAACAAGAGGTAAGTCATGCACAACAAGATTACAGCTACTGGTTCATTAACAACCAGTAGACTTTTGAACTTACAGGTGGGATGAATTTTTTTTCCCTTCATTTTCCAGGAAATGGTTTTCTACATTCAGATAGTTAATAATCTTGGATGGAAGTGGTAATTCATGGAGCTTATCGCGCCTAGAATTTTGTCGAATAACAAACCTACAAAGATGTTGGAGAGTGGGAAGTTCCTCAAACCTTGAAACTGGTGTTGTAAGTCGAATGGGAAAAGCGGGAAAACCTCGGAAACTAGATGCCTTAGAAATACACATCGGCCCCTTTAGGGACATTTTCATGGATTTCTTGATGAGTCCTACAACTGTTTTAGTTCCTGTTTCATCTGGAGGAGCAAAAAAATAAAATATTCCATTTCCGAAGCGAATCCTTGTATGACAGGTTCTTCCTCTACACCTGTAACTTACACTGTACAAGTGGAATTCATGGAAGCTATCCCTAACCAAAAAGCAACCATCAGGTTTATCTTGCAAGAAAACCTCAGCTTCAAACTGGTCTATGGGCCCCCAGTACCAGCTGTAATGGGAAAGAGACTCTAAAGATTTGGCTAGTGGAACAGAATATTGCTGGCAGTTCATTTTAGTTGCTGTTTGCTGACACTTGGCATTCAACTGCTTCTCTACGCCTTCAATGGTCGGCACCCCCTGGACTCCTCCACTACATGGGTCTAGTTCATCGAGCGATAATGTCAACGATTTTACAATTTGGCTATGTTTAATTCTAGTAAATTGTGATTGTACAGGTCTGGGAGGAGGAGAGGGAGGAACTGCTCTTTTCTGCGCTAATTCTATGAGCGGATCTCCCTGTGCAGCCTCGCAATGCAGCCAGGTGGATGTGCTGCAGGTGTCACCAGCTTGTTCATTACGTGCAAACATGTCCTCCTTTCTTTTTGCCTTCATTTCCTTGGATTGCATTAGAAAAGAAAACGACTTTGATCGAGAACGTTTCGCCCCTGTTGTATTGAAATAGCGATCTTTTGCGAAGCCAGGAAAATTTAACGTTTTGTGCTTCAAAGAAAGTCTTCTCGTAGTCGTGGGTAATTCATCATCTTCGATGCTTGAATACGCTGCCAAAGATTCAATTGTTTCTTCAGAATCAAAATGTTCACCTAATGAATCTTCTGAAAATCTACGACGTCGAAATTTCTCCCTGAGTTTGAGTAATATGTTCTTTTTTTCAACAAAAGTGTCCTCTGTTGGCGAGGCAGCTAAACCTTGATCTACTTCATCAGTTCCTGTTTCCAAACTTTCTTCTCCAGCAGATGTTCTTTCCACTCCTTCAATCTCGTTTGAATTCTCATCTGATGCATTTCCAATGAAGTCGTAGACGTGCTCTTCTCCTTCTCTTTCCGACTCGTCCATGGTTCACGCCAATAGCTTAGAGGAAAAGCGTCTAAAAATGAGTAGAAGTTGGATAAACGCCTCTGGGAACGAATTGTCAGGGTTCTCGTGCTACACTTGAGAGTGTTGCCATACCCAAATCACCGAACTTACTCTGTATTATAAACGTTTAAGCGTCAGTTAGAGGGTATCTTTCAAGACAGAAAATGAATTTCAAATATTCTGAGGAAGGGACGACTTCTAGAGACCATACACAATGTTGATGATCTTCTTCCGCTTCACTGGTAGGCACACATGTTGTGGACATGACAAGATGGTTACATATATTTTAATAACTGTTTTCTGAAAGCCGCTGGAGAGCTATCACAGGGTACCGTGGAAACATTAACTCGCTAATTCTGATCCATTCTCCCAATTCTGGTTCATTCTGGTTAATTTTCTTATTTTGTGATCGTTTTATAATTTCTCAGGATTATGGATGCTTAATTTTCCTCGTAGAAAGCTCCTGAAATGGTTTTTTGAAATGAACATCGCTTTCTCATTCGGGTTGTTGGTTCTTTTGTGGAGGCAGATTTCTTCCTCGATTATTGATGTAACCGAACGAGTTGATATTTCAGCAATCAATGGCTATTTGGCAGCGTTTGGCGATTTTAATGGAGATTAACAGACCTACTTGTTCCTTGTTACTCGTGGAGGTAATATTCTTGTCCTCAGGTGCAAAGTAAAGAATCCAGGGCAAGGCGGTAGTATGTTATAGAATTAAAATAAACTTTATAATTAGACAGATTATTATATTCTTGTATATATTGCATGTGCTGCAGTAAGTGATTGAAAACGTATGAAAAAACTACTCGCATTACTTCCATCTCTATGAGATTTTTATGAAACAGTCTCAGAAAGTCTGTTAGTATAATAGCAGCAGTCATTTTGCCCCTGGCCACAACAGCAAACGATGCTTAATGTGTTGGGAGACCAGTAGATCAAATCCAGAAGATGTCTCTTCAAATTGCTAAGCCCTTATATGATCACTGTAATCTCTGTGTTAACTTGCTGACATTTGTACGTTTTAGGACTTAAATGTTGCTACAAGAGTAAATGTAGTTATGAGACAGTGTGTTTCCTTTTAATGTTGGAGTACATAATTGTCCAAATTAACTGTCCAACACTATAGTGAAGACAAAGTAAATACTTAATGTTTACCCATCCCTGTTGTTATCCTTGTAACTTATCTCTTTTAGAGAATAAGATAACTTGGTTTTATCAACTGAGTTGAATGAATTAGCTGCTGGTACACGATTAACATCAAAAATACGTTTTGTATCTAAAGAATGATTTACGGAAACTTTTCAATTAGAGGAGCATTTACATGGAACAATTTGGCATGTGATATTAGAGGCATAGATTCATTTCAATTGTTTTAGAATTTGCTAAAATAATACATCCAAAATCTATGATATTAAGTACACAAGGGTGTTTGTAATAGGTATTATCATAGAAAAAATTTTGAAAGTGTATTTAGTTTACCCATCCCTGTTACTATCAATTGAAACTATGTACACCAGCAGAAAATTAATACTATTGCTAGATCTCCTGCTTCATCTAGAACAATCCAGCTGCATCTAATATTATCTGTAATTTGTTACAAAGGGTGAAATTAATGGCAGGAGCCATACTGGCCCGCCAACAAGTTTCTAAGCTGATCTTTTCAAGCATTGTGACTCCCTTTGTCAAAGCAAATTTCACTCTGATGAGGGGCTAATGCTTGAAATGTCAGCTTAGAAACTCGATCTTTACAGTGGCAAATTTACATCAACTTAGTTAATAAATCCAAATTATCTTGTTATACTCCCCTACTGACTTTTATTCATTTATCTTTTAGGGAATTATTGTTGTGGAGTGAATCAGCGCAGAAGTTTAGCAAAGGAGGGGTTTTAATTTCTCTGCAGAGGTAAGTACTTTGTGATGATATAGAGACATGTAACAGTATATGACATGTTGAAGAAACATAACTTTGTATATGGGAGACTCAGACAGCCTTTCCTCTTTGTCTTAAGAAACTGAGTTTTTTCATGAATAAATTTTCAACTTCCTTGAGGGTATCATTTATTTGATATTTGTTTGAGTTCTTTCTGGTTTACATCTACTTCATTGCTGTAGCTTTCATTCATAAATCTAACGGTTCTTTTTTCATTCCTTTGCCATCATCACCTACCTGAATGTCTCTCTCTCACTTAATAATTTTTCACCCTCCCCCATTGAATTTCGAGAAATTTTCACTAGTTATCACTACTGCAGCCCTTTATTCTTTAAACTAATTAGAGTGACTTTGTACTTAGCCTCCTTCTTGCACCATAATTTTGGCACTAGATCACTAAACCGCAAAAACTTGGAAATGATCTATTGAAAAAGTTTTGTTTGATTTATTAGAATAGATTCTAAAGGCACATTATTTACTCTGAGGGCTTATTAATTCATTTCTTGCCAAAAAAAACTAAGGATTAGCACAAAATTTCTTCTTTCAAAGGTAAAGTTGATGTTTGCAGCATGCTCTATGTGTGATCTATGAATCTAAGGAAGAAGTGAATGACTGTTTAGAATGCTAATGATTAGCTTGCTTAATAACAACAACAACAACAACATTGACTTTATTTTTTTTTTAAATTAAAGAAATAAAGGCCTTTGTAGCTCGCAGTTAGCAAAGCTATTCTAGGCGGGCTACCTAAACAGACACTGTATAGGCTCTCACACATACACACACACACACACACACACACACACACACACACACACACACATACACATACACACACACAGACACACACACACACACACACACACACACGCAACAACTAAATAAATAAATAAGCAAATAAATAATAGTGGTGATAATCATGTTAAAGGTTTTAACTGAGCCAGTCACACAAGGGAGTTTTTAACAGGTCAAAGAGAAAGGTAATCAGTTGAAATACAAATATAAGCTAGAAAGGTCAAGGTAGCGCAAGTCAACATTCATCTCCTCAATTTCAAGAATTTTCAAAAGCAGGTGAGTTAGCTTACATTTAAAAAGTGCTTTCCTTAGCTTACGAAGTTCAGGGGGATGCCATTCCATATTTTTGCACCAACTCTAGAAAAGGAAAGCAACTGATGATTTGTTCTCGCCTGTTTTATATAAAAGCTTCCAGCTACTGAGAAACGAGTAGATCGAGTAGGAATGAACCTGTTCAGAGTGAGTAAAAAGTTCAGAAATATTGGGGAGGAGCACAGTGATTTTTGATGTCATGTAACAGAGAGGCAACCAATTTGAAGTAAAGCATTTTTATCGGTAGAATTCCCGAACGACTAAAAGGAGGAGCACTGTGAGATGTATAGTCAGAAAAATACATTAGACGAAGAGCCCGCTTTTGTAAAATGACGATTTTCTTTAGATGAGTATTTGCGGCTTGGCCCCAAGCAACGAGACCATAGGAAATATACGGTTTAATGAGTGAGTGGTAAATTAATGTTTATAAGAGTAGTGAGCGCTACCAAGTGTCTTAGCCTTGTAATAATACCGATATCTTTGCTTATTTTCGTGGAAATGTAGTTAATATGGTGCTTCCAGGAGAGATTACCGTCAATTAGAACACCTAGGTATTTAAGATATGTCTTATGTTCAAGAGATACCAATTGCTCCGAGTTATTATCAAGTATTTTAAGGTTTACTTCTCAGTATAGTTTGTGATGATAAGGATGGAAAATAACGAAATTAGATTTAGATACTTTAAGAGATAATTTATTTGAATTCAGCCATTCACACAACTTTAATAACTCTTCATTGACGACAACTTCAAGTTTGTTTAGATCTTTTTCGCCATATAGTAAATTGGTATCATTAGCAAATAGGTAAAAGTCAATCTTTTTAGAGGAATGATGCATGGCATCGACATAAATTAAGAAAAGAAGTGGACCGAGTACAGAACCTTGAGGGACTTTACACACTATTCTCTCTTTGCTAGAGACAATAGAACGGATTTGGGTTGATTGCATCCTGACAGACAAGTATGACGAGAACCAGTCATTAATCAATCCTCTAATTCCATAATGGTGCAATTTATGCAACAAAATTACACCACTGATAACTCATCTTTGAGCAAGATTATTTTGCAACTTATTTTGGATTGTTTTAATTAATTACATACTGCACGCTATCTTATTTCTTCATCTCTTATATAACATAATTATAGTCTGGTACAGAAGTGATGCTAGTGATGCATTTTAATCATTCTTTGTCACAGCAAAATTGTCAATGTGAGCCCCATGGACTTTGATGGTGATGGCTGCCTTGATGTTTTAATTGTAGCTGAATCTCAGCACAATTCAGAGAAGAATGTTACAGTTTACATGCATTGGGGAAATTCAAAAACATTAGGTACACATAAATTGCTTCCTTCTCATGTACATGACTTGTATGGTGTACAGTAATTCAGACATCTTGGTTTGTAATCTTTGGGGAGAATATTATGTTTACCTGTAGTTGACCAATTGCCTAGTGTGCACTAATTCATAGAGCATGGTTGGTGACTTTTAACTTGAAGGGTGCTGTCAACCTACCGTCAACTGGGGTATCTTTCGAAAAAAAAATGTCTGATTGTCTTGTCTGATTCTCCATGTGAGAGTAGTCCAAGGAGGGATGGTTGTTGGTAGCATTCACTGGCATTTTGACAAAATGTAAAGTTATTGAATAGAGAATAATCCTTCAGAACTATGCATTACTAGAACAATGTTCAAAATGCCACAATTTTGTTTTGTTTCAGATGCCAATGGTCTTGTATTAGTAATGAAAGATCAACCATTAGTCATGGAGTAAGTAAGCAAGTAATTTGATTGATGTGTCATTGATAATCCTTAGAAAATAGTCACCTTAAGTTTGTAACCTCAGAGGGAGGAGAGAATTACCATATTATTCCACAGTGCTATCCAAAAAAATATTTTTTAAGTCTCAGTGCCTCTATCGTAAAAAAAAGTGTTCAAATGAAAATGTTTTCAAATTTGGATTATTGTTAAAGTGAAGCAAAAGTGCACAACTTGTTCAGCCTTTTCCAATCACTGGGGTCAAAGCTGGGTGAAAATACTGAGATTAGGAAGGCTGTGCATCATGTGCAGATGGCACACAAGTAAAGGATATGGTGTACAGCTGTACCTTAAAACCAGTCATAGGGTAAAAGATGCACCCAAGCCATGATAAGTGAAAATATATTTTGCAACTAAAATTTTGATGAGAGTGGCCACTTAGCAACCACCAAGTGAAAAAAACATAAAACATTCATGGATCTTTGGTTGAATTATGAAATGAACAGATGCCTGTATCTCTTCCCAAGCCTGTACGTTTATTTTGCCTTTCCATTTCTGTACATGGCAAAAATAGAAAAGAAATAGTCCAGTTGTAATTCAATACTGATAACAGGAAGAATTTGGTCACTATCTCATTTTGATTGCATTATCCAGACCAACTCGTGTGAGAGCAAATTTCTGCATCCTCTTAACACTAAAAATCGCTTAAGGTGGCTGAACACAGTTTTTGATAACTGTGTTTCTTTCACCATTTTCTCTAAAACCCTTGATCTCTCGTTTGCCAAAACTGGCAGCAAGCAAGTTAACAACACAAACTTTGTTTTTTCAATAGCTAAGCTGAGGTATGTGCCATTGCCATGGTGACATGAATAAATATAGTAAATCTAGTCATTAGATTTTCTTTATAATTTGCATGCAGTGAACTTGTAATGATCACAAGTTAACACCATTTTGCTAACAATTTAACAAAGAGATCTTTAATTATCCCTTTTTGAAGGTTAACTTGTTATCTAGAATTTCCTTAAAGTTTGTATAAAATTAATTTTTGTCGATACTCCAGTTACTTATTTCCTAAAGTATTTTTGGGCCAAAATTCGTGAAATTCTAATGAATGGTTCTCAAGAAATAGGCGTATTTTCGAGAGAGCAATTTTCCATTCAATCGCAATTTTTTTACTTACTACACATGCATTGCATTTAACTGGGTTCTTTCGGTAACAAATGAAAAAGCTGAGAATTACTGGGTTCTTTGCACCGTTAACTTTTCTAACCTATCTTTGTAATAAAAGGTTAAAGCCTTCAATACACTGCACCAACTATAGAGAAAAATATAGCATAGATAGTGTAGGTATGTGTTAAGTATTAAATAAAATGACCACTCTATTGATGGCATGTTTGTTTTTTGCAATCCTTGTGCGCATGCTGAATTGCATCAGCAAAGTGCATGTGAAAACTGTGTTCGGCCACCTTAAAGTTGCAAGATTATATGTTACTAATGGGGAAAATTGAGGTTAGGAGAAAACAGAGGGATTTTCAGAATCTCACTTCATCATGTGCATATGTGCTTACTGCTCCTCAGGGTACAGCAGGTTTTATATTACATAATTTCATTTTATTTTAGCGCCAATGGTGATCTCTTGCCAGACCTTTTTGGTACAGAAATTGCAATAAATTCTTCCTTGCATTCATACTGGATATCTCAAGGGTAATATTATGTCCATTGTATGGTAATGTTTTTTTTTACTACCTATACCTAAGCTTATTGTTGGCTGCAAAGCTGATTAAGCCTTAATTGATTTTCCAGGACTATAATTACAGTTGAATATGTTAGTAATGTCCACAGGTTTTTATGCTACTACATATACTTTAGGTACTTTGAATTAAGTCTTAGGGTACAAAGAAATGGTTTTTTTTTTTTTTAAGTGTAGGGGAACTACATGTAAACAGTAAAAATATAGTTTAAGCGGCAGTCTAATTGTAGATGGCAAGTTAGTTCAATTAGTTACCTAAGTTTCATGTTTATTGAACAGTTTGACTAAAAGCAAATAGACATACTCCTTATTGAATTTAAGGGCAGGGGTTTTGGTTGTAAACTGTGAGTAATAACACAGAACTGAATTGATGACTCAGATATATTATTTAACTCAATGCATAAAATATGAAGTCTATTTTTATCTTAAGTCAATGATACAATTGGAGTTGATTGGATGCTTCGATATTATACCTATATCAAAAAGAAGGTTTGAAGTTCAACCACAGACCAATTCTAGTCATTCCAGTGTGCTTGCACCAATTATGATACCACACTCCAATGCATTCTTGGATCTCAATGGAGATTTTACAGCTGGTACTACATTGTTATTATTATAGACCACTTTCATAAATGGCTGCCGGATTAATATTCCTTTGTTTAAATGTAAATTAGCCTTTCTGGCCTTGTTCTCCAGTACAAAATTCAAAAGAATACATTATCTCAAGGGAGGCCAGAAAGGCTAATTTAAATTTGAACAAAAGAATATTAATCCGGCAGCCATTTATGAAAGTGGTCAATTGCATGGTCTACTTTTGTTGTCAAATACATATATTATTTTTTTTTGTTATAGATATATATGTATGTGTGTGTTGAGGTAGAAAAATACAAAGACTATAATTCTTTCATCCCTGCAAGCCTGTTTCATGATTGTTCACTCATCGTGCACATATAATAAAACAGTTGGATGATAACTAACCTATTATTATATTTTCATTGTGGCATTGCTGAGTATTTTTACTTTTTGTTTGTTTTTTGACAAGCCCTATGGATTATGTCACAGCTTATCAAAACACTCGGCAAAACTACTCACCAAAATAATTTGGATATATCAATAAAGTTGAAATGGTAAATTGGCCACCGTAATGATTACAAAAGCTGACGTTTCGAGCGTTAGCCCTTTCGCTCCGACGAAGGGCTAACGCTCGAAATGTCAGCTTTTATAATCGTTACGGTGGCTAATTTACCATTTTAACTTTGTTGATATATCCAAATTATTTCGTTACTCCCACCGACGCAGCCCCAAACAGTTTCTTTCAAAACTATCAGCCTTTACTCACCAAAATGTCTAATAATGGTAGATAATATAATTGTATAATTATATAAAAAATTCTGTATAGGAGGGAAACTCTAAATTGTATTAATTGAAATAAGCCTGTATCCGTAATTGGATCCTCCTTTGTCATCCGCTAAGTTGATTTCAGTCTTGTACCTGTAATTGATCCTTAGTTGGGTTTCATATGGAGTTATAGGCTTCCCCTGCCTTGTCGCCTTGAAAGTAAAATTTCTCAGGGTACCACATCTCCGATCACATAAATCACATCTTGGATTGCCGTGTTGCCAGCATGGTTGTCCTGATGGTGTAGTGGTCATCGCACCCAACTAGTATATGGGGGAACATGGGTTCAAATCCCACTCAGGGCAAATTTTCTTTCAAACATTTTATTCAATTATATACATACATACATACATACCTACCTACCTACCTACCTACCTACCTACCTACCTACCTACCTACCTACCTACATACCTACATACATGCATGCATGCATGCATGCATGCATACATACAGACGGGCAGACAGACAGACATGTATAATTATGTACAAACAATAGCTCTATAGAATCTTTATTTCACGCGTAGATCGCCACACTAGTGAATTAATTAGCTAGTTATCTAATTTGTATATAATGAGGTATGTTCTTCATTGAATAAAGTTCTGTCTGATGAGTGCTTAGGCACGAAACTAAGAGTCATAGAGAATCGATGCGTCCTCTTTAATTCTTTAACTTATGTATACTTAGCTCTGCTACCACAGCATTGAGCACTTTATGCCAAGGTAGACTCTACCTCCACATTTATTTATTTATTTATATATATATATATATATACATTTATAACATAACCAAAGTAAAGCGCGTGCTCTGATTGGTCAATTTAGTGTCCCCCATTTGCCCGTGGGTGTACGCTGCTGATATGAGCAAATGCAAAGACTATTTTCCAAGCGTGCCTGTTTTTTCTGGTCGCGTAAGATTCCTTAAATAAAAGGGAACTCTTTAGCTACAATGTATCAATGTTATGTTATAAAACAAGTGGTAAACACCACAGCATACACTATTGAGTTATGGATGCACTTGGGAGGTTTGCTAAGCACTCAAAAAGCTAGAGTCGTTCTCGGCTATCGCCTCGCGACTTACGCTTCTTTCGTACTTAGCAACCTCCCAGGTGCATCCATAACTCAATAGTGTACGCTGTGGTGTTTACCATTTGTTTTATAACATAACATTGATACATTGTAGCTAAAGAGTTCCCTTTTATTTAACAAATCTTACGTGACCAGAAAAAAACAAGCGCGCGTAGAAAAATAGTCTTTGCATTTGCTCACGTCAGCAGCGTACACCCATGGGCAAATGGGGGACACTAAATTGACCAATCAGAGCACGTGCTTTACTTTGGTTATGTTATAAATATATATTGTGGGAGGAAAAAGACAAATAAACTACAAGTTCATCCCTACAAGCCTGTTTTTTGGTTGCCCAATCACCAGGGCATTTGGCAATCAGGGAATCCCCTGATGAGTGGACAAACAATGAGTAAATATACTCAGTAATACTACACTCCAAATAATATAATGGGTTATTTATCATCTGGCTGATTTATTTTATGTGCGTTTCTGATAAGCAGGAAAAGGTAAGCAGATAGAGAAGGGTATCACGCATAGCCAAATATTTGAGCAGATTTTTATTTAGTGCAAAATAACCATCTTTTGCATGATATCTATACTCTACTTAGTGCAGTTAGATAATAAAACATTGTAAGATTTCACTCCCGGGAGTGGACAGGCACTTATGTTGGATTTTAAATTCAATCTTTTTTTTTATTTTTCCATGCCACAGGGATGTTCTAATTATGTCTATAGTAGACAAAAAGATATGTTTTTTTAAAGTGTAGTATATACTTTGTCCTTGCAGACCTGTTTGTTATCAATGAACTAAATCAGGGCAAAGTTTGGATCAACAGAGTAAGTAAATTCACTCAGTACCTCCCCTCCCCTCCCCTCCCCTCCCCCCCCCCACACACATAGTGCCCTAAAACTACACTGTCCCAAAAATGCACTTAGATTTGGAACAGTCACTGAAAACTGTGCAAAATCTTACAATGATATGATTCTAATCTGGAATAAAGCTAGTCACAAGTTACATTTTTAAAAAGTTATTTCAAGTTTCTTCTTTGATGGTTTATACTTTCATTTAATTTCCTTTAGGAGGGAGTCCTTGTTCAGCCATCTGATGGCTCAGAAGAAGTAATCAAACCACCCAAAATACCAGAAGACAAACACATTAAAGTGTTTGGCCAGTCAACATTTGTTGACATTGGTAAGTATAAGGAATCACTTCATATTTCACATTTTCAAACTTTTTAAATGTGCCGCCCAGTTAGCCCAATGGATAGTGTGCTGGACTGTTGTGCAGGAGGTCGAGGGTTCAATCCCTGGCCAAACCAACACTCAAGGTCTTAAAATAATTGAGAAGAATTTGTTACCTTTCTATAACATCAAGAAATGGTTAGATATTTTAGTCTTCTCGGACAGGGACGAATAAATGGAGGTCCTGTCTCCTGCAGGGTTGGGGGTAGGAGACGTTAATTTCCCATGCACGAGATTACTGTGTGATGGATGTCCTCCCCTGGGGTGGGATGGGTGGGTTTACTGGGCCCACAGTAATTGGCGCAAGCTGTTGCGGTGTCCCTGCCGGTTGGCGAAGCTAATAAACTAAACTAACTAAACTAAACTTTTCGTATCAAATTTGGGATGACTGAATTTTGGTTTAAGAAAAAGATACATGGCAATGATGATAATTTTAAATTTAAGTTAATTCAGGTTAATTCAGGTTATGGTGAATTGTACAGCACTTTGTAAAACCAAAACATTTAAAGACATACTTGCTGGTGTTGTAGAAAGTAAATTTCCACTTCATAAATTTTCTGTTCTACAATGTATATTTACCACCACTCCACAAAGCATTGACTTTCTTTGACTGCTGATCTGTGTATACATTTACTGTTTTAAAAATGTAACATTACCTTGTTTTTGGAGATGGAGATGGAAATATTGATCAGTTGTTGCCTGTTTGTACAACTGATTATTGTGAAGAAAGTCATCTTTATGTGTATTCTAGTAACAAGGTATGTAACAATGGTATTCATAAACGCCAAAGTCACCGTAGATCTGGGTTGAAGATACCTTTATTTGCTGCTTAATCTGTACTTGTAACACATGTAAAACAGTGACTGTCATCATAACAAAAAGATGAAGCCCTAAATATAATTACACAATGAGGTTAAAAAGTTGTAAATTTAATTTATTTAGTGGGAGAGGATGTTATCAAATGATGGAGGACCTGTTGCATGGCAGTTTATTGCACCATCAAACCAGACATCATCTTTATTCCCATTAATGACCATTCGAACAGGGTTGTAATCTTTTTGTAGGGCCAATTAAGCCTAAATAAATGAAGCTGTTGTAGTGCACATAGTAGAAGTCAAAATGGCAAAGTAATTTTTGTTTTCCTGGGTCCAAGGGTTTCTTCTGTGGGGTGGGGGGGGGGAGAGTTCTGATTGAAGGATAGGTGCTAATGACAATGACTACCTTTGAACTCTCAGGGTGGATAAAGAGGATGCTCAGACTTTCCATCATGCTGGAACCCTGCAAAGCAAATTTAACATGATTACTTCAATGTATTTACGTACATCAACACTGTATACTGTCACTGCTTCTGTAATGAAACCTAAGGCCACTCTAACATAGAACATTCAGTTCCTCTGGGGGTTGTTGGAGGCAACATTTTTTCGATTTATGTTGTTTCTCTGACATGTGTACCCTAGATGACCTCCCTTTGTAGCAGTAAAGTGCTTCTACTTATTAAAGATTGCTCATGTTTTGTTAAAAGGGTCTCCACCCACGTGACCATTATTGTTCATCGTTATATTCCTATCATGCACTTTAGTAATGGTGCATTGTGTTAACGTCATCTTGCGTCCCACCGAACACTTACTAGGAAAACCAAATTCAAGAGAATTGCAGCCCTTTTGGAAAATGTACCATGTGAAAGTACACATACCTCTTGCTATAAGAGACGCACATTTGATGTTCATTGCAAGGTAATCAGTATATATTATCTGCCTTCCTTTTATTGATTTTTTTCCCCTTTTCTGTTTTCATCGAACGCTCGTTTTAAGCGTGGTTTCCGTATACAGACGGCAGGACGCCACGATGTGGGTGATTTTTTTTTTTTTTTTCATCCTAATTCATTTCCTTAAATAATGTTTATGTTTTTTGTGCTTTTTGGTTGCAGGAGTTACCAACTTTAGAGGGAGCTGTAGTAGCCACGTTTTTTGATTTGTATGAAAATGTAAGAGAATGAACATTTTTTTCTAATTACCAACACGATAGTGAGGCTAAATTACTAACACAAAAGCGAGGGTAAATATAGATGTTCTATTCTAATTTTTTCTTTATGTTAACTCAAGTTTTTGTGGTTCTAAGGTCTTCGTCGTTATGTCTTCGTCGTGTTGTACAAAGCAGCTATTGCTACACACATTTTCCTACTAGCCTTTACTTTTCACCTCAATTTACAACGTTTCTATTTAGGATGCCTTTGTGTTTGGGCAGTCTTGTTTTTACTGTGGCAAAATGTTTTGGAAGATTATGCACTTTAGGGAAGACAGCAAATTTACTTCTCAATTTTGTTTGTTTGTTTTCGTGTTTGTTGCTGTGGTCCTTTATCTCCTTTTTTTTAAGAAAATACACAACATTTTTTATTTTAAAAAACATGTTTACAAAATGTACATTTTCTCAAAATCTTAACATATCTGCTACGATCTCCTTATTTTGCAGTTGAACAGGCTCGATTTTTTTCAATTTTTATTTCAATGTGTATGAAAGTGCCATTTTTAATACTCGGAAATCAGCTGATCGTTCTTTCCCCTTTTCCATTTTTTTCCAATAAGAAAAAAGTTGATCTATGAAAGAGAAGTTACGAATTCAGAGGAATTTAACAACGTGGTCCTTTGGCACTTATATAATTGTTGGCGACATCTAGAACTAAAAATAAAATCAGATTATCCAACTGGTTTAGGGACGTGAGTGGCTAATGAATTGAAATGTGAGGTAGTTCCCGTCCGAGCATGCGCTGGGCTCTCATATCTTTATCAAACTTTGTATTTTTTCCAGGGAAAGATTGGAGTCATGGGCGTGACTGAGTCTCCGATGAAAAACGACCCACAATCCTTAGAGTACTATGTCCATACGCTGCGTAGTGATCTCTATAGTGATGCCTGTTTCTTGAAAGTTATTGGTAAGTCTGTACAATTAAAGTGAGAAACTGGTTGTATTGATATATCAGAAGTTCCTTGTTAATTTGTTTGTAACATTCCGGGAACACATTGGGAAGAACACCTAAGATAGCTGACTGAGCAACACTAGATGTGAAAAAGTTAAAGCAAAGACATGAAAAGAAGCATGGACACACACGGATGCTTCAACATAAGACAAATACAATTTTATCATATTTGGCCTGTTTGGCCTGTCACGTGTTGTGCCATGGAATCAACCAATCCACATATCACATATCTTGTGGAAAGATGGCACTGTTCTGTTCGTTGCGTAGTCTTTCGCAATAAAGTTTAAGTCTTGACTCTAACGCCGGCACGAAGTGAACGGTTCATGGGGTCGCGTGTTTTAAAAATATAATGACGGAATCTTGTATATTACCTTTTAGAGAAGATATGTCATCGCAAGTGACGTATTATTTTCTCTCGACAGGGAAGT
This sequence comes from Stylophora pistillata, assembly GCF_964205215.1. Classification (NCBI taxonomy): domain Eukaryota; kingdom Metazoa; phylum Cnidaria; class Anthozoa; order Scleractinia; family Pocilloporidae; genus Stylophora; species Stylophora pistillata. The sequence goes on along the minus strand of NC_142521.1, from coordinate 5,763,735 downwards.
TTCTTTTACTTCAGAGAAGAAAAAGAAAGCCTAGTTTTCTTGGCGCCAGCCTTACTGATAAATGTTTCCGTGGTGGTGGTAAATAAATGAACTTCTTTTCTAACCAAGCGTTTTTAATCAGTTGTAGGAGACCGAACGTTGACTTCTTGTGAAAATGAAAACCTGGTAAGTTTCCAAGCTTCTCTTTTGTATTTTACTGACCTGCTTGGATAGATACCTTTTGATTTTAACTTTGGTGTAATTAAACTTACCACTTATTTCCCCCTTAATTTTGTGATTGTGTTGATGGTTGAGGTCGATCCCTCTTTGAAAATTTCTGCATTACTATGTTAGGTTCAAGTTCAGTTCAACAGAGCTGTATCGAGCAAAAAAAGCCGTTTCTACTTAAGAGTTTTTTTTAGTGTTTTGAACGGCCAAGACAGTTCGAGTTGAACAGGATTCCTATTGTTCTCACGACGTTTACTTGTAGAAGCGAAATAATATAGATCTGTAATACAAGCAGCGAAGCGTACACCGGGTGATTTTTATTGGTCGAGATCTTGCGAATACTGTGTTAGCTCTTGTCAGGGCAAGTTATTTTTTGTGCTATTGTTTCGTTTCATCACACGCTACCCATGAGTTTGAAAAAATATTAAAGCCCGCAATGGCCGTTTGCGCCCGACTTTCAGCCAAAACGTTACATTTTTAAATTTCGCTCAAAATTTTCAAATCTAAAAACATTTTTCACCACCCATAACTCTGCTGCACCGAAACTCGAAAAGTTCTTCTGAAAGTTCGGCATCTTATCTGAGACCATGCAAACCCTAAAGAAAGATTTTCCGTGGTAGGAACAGATTGTCGCTTATCGGAAGGTCAAATCGCTTAAAGTGTTTACTTTTCAGAGCGAAAATATATTTACTATCATGAAAGACATCAGATGGAGTTATCCAACATAAAGTCTGTGACGACTTTTCGAACGTAAACTGAAAACCTTGTCCGAAGATCCTTTTAACTCTTACGAAACCTCAACATCTTGCATACGGTTTCAAAAAGCTTCGGAAAGAGCTTCCATTCCCAAACGTTTTGATACGGTTGGTAGGGGCGAGTGATTCCTGTTGACAGTAGTCTGTTAGAGGGAATATTAATTTGCTCTTTGCCGTGCGTTGAGTTTTGGTGGGTAGTGAGAGCTGTAAGAAAATCGATCTTAAAAATGGCCGAATTTTGTGTACTTTCAAGTACAAAAGGATAACTCTTCTACTTCCAAATGTCCTTTATTTTAGGTGCCAATTGTAAAAACACCTGAAATCATCAAAAAGCGACGCGTTTATTCTGAAGTTCCTGCAAAGAATGGGCCAGTTTTAGCCCATTCTTTTGGGAGCTCGTGTTCGAATTTACTGCCTCATTGGTTATGAATAATTAGTGACGTCCACGCATTGTGCCCAATGCGGTGGAATTGAAAGGGAACGAGAGCAAAGTTTTTTTTATTCTCGTGACACTCAGACCCAGGAAGGTTTTATTGGGAATGTGAGTCGTAATTCAAGTCAAGCGTAGTTTTGAAGAGCCACTAAAAGTAATGTTTCTGCCAAATGTTGCTAATCCTCTAACTATCAATATGTGGCTGGATTCTTTTGCTTTTTTATGACTGTAGCTCCATGCATGGCCAAGCCCTGTTTGTTATATTAAGAATGTCTCTAGTGGTAGATTTAAACAATAATTTACGAGATTACATTTGAACTCCCAGCCATCAATGGTTGACTGATGAGATGATTGATGTGATCTATTTAGCGGCTTTCTGAATTAAAAGTAATTTATATTGTCATTATCTTAGCCTTATGGCGTAAGTCTGACTGGAGCATACATGAAGTACACCACCACAAGTACAGACGGAAAAATAAAGTACGGCAGTGGTAAGTTAGACATTGATGAAGTTAGACATTGATGAAGTGAGATATTGATGAAGTTAGACATTGATGAAGTTAGATATTGATGAAGTTCGATATTGATGAAGTTAGATATTGATGAAGTTAGACATTGATGAAGTTAGATATTGATGAAGTTAGACATTGATGAAGTTAGATATTGATGAAGTTAGACATTGATGAAGTTAGACATTGATGAAGTTAGATATTGATGAAGTTAGACATTGATGAAGTTAGATATTGATGAAGTTAGACATTGATGAAGTTAGATATTGATGAAGTTCGATATTGATGAAGTTAGACATTGATGAAGTTAGATATTGATGAAGTTAGACATTGATGAAGTTAGATATTGATGAAGTTAGACATTGATGAAGTTAGATATTGATGAAGTTCGATATTGATGAAGTTAGACATTGATGAAGTTAGATATTGATGAAGTTAGACATTGATGAAGTTAGATATTGATGAAGTTAGACATTGATGAAGTTAGATATTGATGAAGTTCGATATTGATGAAGTTAGACATTGATGAAGTTAGATATTGATGAAGTTAGACATTGATGAAGTTAGATATTGATGAAGTTAGACATTGATGAAGTTAGATATTGATGAAGTTCGATATTGATGAAGTTAGACATTGATGAAGTTAGACATTGATGAAGTTAGACATTGACGAAGTTAGACATTGATGAAGTTAGACATTGATGACTGTCTATTAGGCGGTGTGCGCACCCCGATTACATTGCATTGTGGTAGCGTTATTTTCAATATGGCGGTAAAAGCGGCAGAAATCGGCAGATTTTGATTGAACATTCCATAGAAGTTAGGCCGTTTCTTTTTCCTTTCACTCATAGATAAATATAGTTTCATGGTTTATCGAGTGTATTGTAAATATGTTTGAATGTAAATTATGTAAATACTGAAACACTCTTTTAGCTTCCTTGATCTTATAAGTGATTGTTATTAAGAATTATTTTGGTTTGAAAGCTTCAGTCATTCTTCTAAAGAATTATTATAGCTAGATTTTGAGCATTGTTCATTGAATTTATAGATTGATTTCACATAGTATTTAGGCTTAGCTTTAGAATCAAGTTGTGTAAAAATGTTAGATAATTTTATTGGCTGAATGTAAATAAAGGTATTATTATTTTAAAAAAATTGATATATTCTGAATGTGTTGAAGTATTTTTTGTACGTATTTGTCGCGTATTCTATCGCTCTCAAGGACAAACGCAAGCACTGTTTTTTCGCATGTAATTTGGGACCGGTTTTCGAGAAGGTCAAATTCGTTATACGTCGCAGTTTGAAGCCTTTCAAAGATTTGTATGGCTACTTTCATCCTTTTTCAACAGCTCTGACCAAACGATCTCAAACGCTCTCCAACGGTACAAATTTTTTTTATGCATTTTAAGTGATAGTGTTTGAGACCTGTTACGGTAGCGAATAGGCCCATTGTTGAGTTTAGCGTGTTGCGTTACTACTTCAAGGACATTTGCTATATTTACTCAATCGTGTTATAAATCTACTTAAATCTACATAAATTTACTAATCGCGAGTGTTGTATGGTAAATCTACTATCTTGATCACTGAATGAAGGACAGTTTAATTAGAGCAATGGAAAGAGTCACTTGATCCACGAAAGCCTCTGCCTTGCGTGAGGCGACACGCCGGAAAGCAAAAGGCTGTCGACCGTTGAAAGGTATTGATAGGCCTGTGCGTCACCTACCATTCACTAGCGCTTTTAAATCTTCTACCCTCAAAGTTTAGCTTCTATTAGGATATCTCTTAATGACTTTCCTTTACGATGTGATAAGGGTCAGTTTTAAGGTTTCATTTCCCCATCTGTATGCTCTGAGGATTGGCAAAGCCGGATGAGACTGCGTCACAAAAGGCAATATTTTCTTTTGTGCGCGCGCTATTTCTTTGTTTTAAAGTAAACTTTCTCTCCTGTAGAAATAACTCCAGAGATACGTTTCTCAAAACCTTCGTCTAGGTTTCCTCTATTCTCAAAGCGTATTTTGAAACTTTGCACGTTTTTACTAAAAGTGGAGCGAGGCAAATTCGTTCTGAGGAGACGTGGGGTTTCACCTTGTACAATTCCCGTATTTACGCTCGGTGGAAAAAGTTTGTGTATTAGAAGGTCTCTGTCTCCTTAATATGCGTTTGTATGTCAGAGCATTTTCAAGGATTGATAATTCGAGTATTTTTTAGGTTTACCTTGTGTTTTATTAAGTCTCGCCTTTTCGCCCCTACGTGCTATTTTGGTCGATCTATAGTTTTGATCATTTATTTTTAGTGTGTGCTTCTTGAACTTGGCTCAGTTCATACCGTGCTAGACATTTTAATCGCTTGTTATGATAACTAGTTTGCTAGGTGGTCATGTTTGGGTTGGTAAAACTGACCTTGAGTTTTACCCACACTGAATATCCTGTTTTGGAAATTCCCACGGTCAGCTAACCCAAACATGTCTGTGATTTTTACATTAAATGAGAGGACACTCCTCGCTGAAGTTGAAAGGTGTGGTAGTAGAAGGTAGTAGCAACAATAGAAGAGGACAGAATAAAAGAAGAAAAGTATAGTCTTGGTACCTTTCGTTAATTTGTCCAAGCGAGTGGTGAGAGGTCACCGTACTTCAGAGGGATGGGATCACGAATGTATTAGAGGCCAAAATGATTTATTTTTTTGCTCACAAGCAATATAATTGGTCTTTCCTGAGGTGATATGTTCGTCAACATACAATGTTCCCCATCGGAGATTTTTTCAATTAAAAAAGTCCATTTTTTGCTTTCTTCGAATAGTTGCGTGACACAGTTAATTAGTAACTGCTCTAAATTAGCAGAAATTTTAACAAATATATGAAAATATATATAGTTCAAACAACAAATATAAATAGTTCAAACAGGCATTGGAAAAAATTGTAAAAAAAAATCAATCGCATTCTGTTAGTGCGAGAGAGGAAGATTCGTTGGAAGTGCATTTTTCAAGCTAATTTTAGTTTTTTACCGCTAGGATTTGATGTGGGGGTTTTAATACCCTCTGGACTAGCCAGGAGCCCGTACTACTCTGGAGTTAAAAACTAAGTGAAAGTTTGAAAGAAATCGATGAGATGGCATTTGTCACGCTTGCCTGGTCCTCTCGTGAACTAAAACTACTTAGAAAACAAACGATGAAACTTCATTTTGATGATGAACAATGAATAACCAAAACCTTTACACCAATGTTTTCGCAATTCTGCCAGCAGATGATCTCTCTCTATAACTTTGCACCTTTCGTGTAAACATTTTGTCGTGAAAAGGCTATCCTAGAGTGCGAGTTGATATACGTTAACTTGAACTTAATGATACGGAATTGATCGAAATCATCAGCAACCATAGCTAATAAGTAAATTCAACCCCAATAACTTACAATTCTTCCAGAGAGTTTAGTCCAGCCAATGTTTCATAGAAAATGTTTTTTTATAAGGTTCTGGGACATATCGCTGATAAAAAAGAAAAAAGTGGCGCTTGATTCTTTTATTACTCTATCAATGATAGCATTATTCAGTTGAAGCTGTATGACATTTTTTTATTCAAGCATATAGGTCACTCATGTCAACCTGTATGTTATTAGAACTTCAGTGGAACCCCGTCTTCCAGCTATTTAAGTAACACGGTCATCCAGCAAAACTACATTTCCTTATAAAGACCCTCGTTAAAGCGGTCACTCTTCAATACAGCCAACGACACCATTTTAAAAACCCAAACAGCAGAAACCTTTACCGCCACTGGCCCCAAATTTAGAAAACGAAACGCCTCTGACATGTAATTGCAATTATCTCCGTCATTTACGAATCAAACAGCCGATTTACATTACATAGTAAGCAACACTCCTCCCTATTTCCATTAAAACAATGATAAAGGAAGTAATTCTTGACGCTAACTTTTACTTAGGCAAACTGATCCTGCCCCGGTAATACAGCCACCTTGTTGATAAGGCCACTTTGTTTATAAGGCGCAATGGTCAAAGGTTCCACTGTACCGTAATTAAATGGACTAGCCTAGTTCCACGAAACGGTTGTGTCAGAAGGGTACTGAGCTCCTGGTTTTAGAGTATTTTTCTATTGATTAAATGGTACCGTTAGTTAAATAGCATTTTAAAAAAAAAGCGTATTTCAACTTACAGTTCGTGCAGATTATTAAAATTCTTGAAAGTATAATTTGTAATAGTTTCGATCTTATTGTTAGCAAGATGTCTATGAAAATAAAATAAAAAAACTAGATTAAAAGTCATTATCATTTGAGATACTCGCCTAGAAGTTCAATCCTGACCTGTTAAACCCCAAGGTACAATAACCGTTAACTAAAAGACAATCTTCATTACTTTTCACACTTTTCAGTTAATAGCTATTTTAATGATTGATTATCTAGTAAATAATTATTCATTAATCATGAAAGTTCTGTGTAACGTAAGATTAAATTTCATAACAAAAGATGATCAGGTTATTTCCAACAGTAATCTTGTCCTCTCACATTCTTTGGTTCGTGCCGCATCGTGCTACAAGTTTTGACGCGAACTGACCACTCTCTGTTTAATGATTAGGGCGCCACTCTATTCAGGGAGGTGAGATTTCCGTTTTCATACAGTTGCGTTAAACTTCACTCCAACTCATATGTTGAGTTCTTAGGTCTTTGTCACAAGGGGTTTGTAACCTCAAAACCGTATCGTATCAAGAAAAAGTCCACTGTTTCACACATCTCTTTGTGGTTAATACACATGGCCAGAAAAATACACCGATATCTGTACGAGAGTTAAAAAAAATTTTATTGCAAGTATTTTTAAAGTCTTATTTTATAGTAAGAAACAATCTAACTATGCCACATGTCATCATGTCTGGGAGAATGAGCAATACGAAGGCTTCATCCTTCAATCAGAACATGTGTGATTTGTTACTAATTTTAATCATTCAAGACCAGTAAGAGACTAATTCCGACTTAAAATGATCGCTCACTTTACTTTTGATATTTTGGTTGTCTTGAACGGAAACCTAAGTTGAAAGGTAACTTACAGAAAAAGATGAAAGAAAAAAAAACAGCTACTACAAAAACAATAATAGAAAAATATTTGTATTTCTGTAAAAAATTTTTTCATCAAAATTAGTATTCCAGAGTTATCTGACGCTACAATCTTATAACCCATTCACACCAAAGCTATAACATATAAAAAGCTGATTCATCAAAGAAAGGTTTGAAATTGTTTTCTTGATAGAAGCTGCTTTAAATGATCTTTGTTGAATTCGAATTTAGCTCCATAAACAATAAAATAGAAATAAAAGTTAATGATTACTTGAAACCTAATTTCAGCCTCCAGTTGCTGACGTTTGATCAGTGAAAACTGGTTTCATTAAACAGGTTTTTCTGGTGTAAATGGGGCATTAGGAAGGCAAAATATGGGTAACTTTTTCTTATTTACTTAGGTCCACTTAAAAAGGCGGTATTTACATCTTTTATCATTAACAGTCATTAAGGACAAGGTGCCATCAGTGTTTGTACCAAGACACTTTGAATTCTGTGTATATGTGAAATGTCTTGGGCCTTTTCTCGCTTCAGTGAAAATGAAGTCATCGGGAATTCTGTCGCGACAGCCATTTTGCTGTTTCTGTGAATACAAACAACGAATAAGAGTCATTGACAAGATTTTGTCATGGTGAAAAGGGCACAAGCATTTCATGCGTCTTTGCTATGGTCAGCAGTCATTGAACAAGACGGGTGCAAATTTTGAAGCTCTGATCTAAATAGTCTAAAAGTTCTTTTCACCTAACTGCTTTATTTTTTAAGTACTTAGTTACTATATGCGAGTGTTTCTGCTTTAAAATATCTTGAAGTTGAAGTTCATTTATTTGTTTAAGCAGGTTGATTAATTGGCAGCTGTAATAGTTGATGTGGACCTGCTGTCCTAACCCACCCATCCCACCCCAGGGGAGGACATCCATCACACAGTAATCTCGTGTGTGGGAAATTAACGTCTCCTGCCCCAACCCTGTAGGAGACGGGACCTCTATTTATTCGTCCCTATCCGAGAAGACTAGAATATCTAACCATTTCTTGATGTTATAGAAAGGTAGCAAATTCTTCTCAATTATTTTAAGACCTTGAGTGTTGGTCCGGCCGGGACTTCTTGTAAAAGAAAACGAAAACAGTCCACTAATAGCCAAGAAGGGGATTATGAAACGTTTGCACGCGAATCGCTTGCAAACTTAAGCGAATGTCAAAAACTTAGGATGCCTCTTCGCTACATGACAAAAGATCTGAAAAATTAAGCAATAGTATTATTCACATGTGAGCGTGAATAAGGAAATAAAAGAGAGCACAGTCAGTTGGAAAGTCTGCCAATTAAGCTTAGTAATTCCATTCAAACACCTTTTCTGCGTTTCAGAGTTAGTTTTCTCTTTAAGGGCAACACCAGGCTCCGGTTCTTCAAAGGGCAGATAACGCTATTCAAAGGATAAATCACTAACTAGCGGATAATTCCGAACAAAAATTTACAGTGGATAGCTGTATCTAACCTTCAACCAACTGGGGCTAGATCTTCAGCCGCAGTTCTGCCTTTTTTCAGTCACGTGTTTAGTGACACTGGTTTGGTATCAACTCACCTCAAAAATTACATTAGTCACAGCGTCGACCTTCAAAGCATATTTAACTTGGCTGGTTGTAGTAAACTCAATGCACTTTCCCACTGTTCCATCTTGTGCCTTAACGTTAACAATGGTAAATCCTTTGAAAGAAATTTAGAAAGCAGCTTTACATTTATTTTTATGATATGTTAAATGTGAGGTGGTTTTTTATCCATTACGACTAATTGGGATTTACGATTCTGTTAGTTACCATGGGACAACCCACTCTAACAAATTTCATGGTAAAATTCATCCCGGCCTTTAAAATTGAGAGTTTTTTTTTTAATATTATTCCTCCAGCGTATGCTTCAGCATGCATTTTTTTGGGCGGTTAGCTTTGAAGGACTGGTTCAATCTTTGGATGAAGGAAAAAAGTAATGATAGCAATGAAGTTTAAAGTGATTAAGCATATCTGAGATTTTGTTCGTGCCAGTCCTCACTCACTTGTTGCCAGATCTGTCGTAAGAGTTCCACGAACTCTTACTTTACACGTAGTCACACCACTTGAACAACTTTGAATCTTCATTAGACAGCCACTTGTTGTAAGAAGCGAAGTTTGACAGAGAGCTGAGTAAATGTTTCTATTTTTGCGAGTGTTTGACTCGCCTAATTCCGCATGAACCAACAAACAGACAACAGCAGTCTATGCAAGAAAGAAAGCCGATAAAGAACAAAACTATCAAGTTTGGAAGAAAAGTGACCCTTCCATTTTATCTTCGTCTCATAAGTTTTCATCAAACAGCGTCTCATGTAAACCCTTTTTTTAGCATTGGTAAATGAAAGTTATAATAAACAATAGTAAGAGAACAAACGGCTGATTGAAGTCGGAAAGTTTCGCAAACTTCCAGGGTCGGTTATTTGAACAAACTTTAGCCGTTGTTTGACGAAACCACGTTCTAAACTATCTTGAATTTAGCCAAATCTTTTATCTAAACATTCACTTGTGTTAACAGTGTCTACAGGACCGAAAGTTAGAATGCAGTGGAAGAACATTTATCTATTGACAACAACCCTAGAGAATACGTAAAGCTCAGTGCTTGGGTAAAACTGCGATTTGGGTTAAACCTCTAGTAAACAATTGGCCCTCAGAGTCTTCAAAACAATACACAAAAAGCTTAGCTGGCATGTATGAAAACTGAAGCGGCCATGACTTTCCTTGGCTACGAATTTTATTAAATTAGAAGGTGATAACAAAATTTAAAGTTAAAATCAAGAGTTTTGGCAATGTTGATGTGAAAAAGAACTTTCCTTCGTTTAAAGCGAAAGATGATACTGACTTCGCACTTACCACAAAAATATCTTTAAAGTCCATGCTGTCCGATTTCTTTCTTTCTATATCAGTTATTGTAGTTAGATCTATCCAAGTTCGAGTCCGTTCACGATCTTGGTTTCTAGCTCTTCCTTTTATATCATTTGATTCTACTTTGAAATATCCAACATGTAATTCCTAAAGAATTCGTTGGTTTACAAGATTTGCCACTTCCGTAAACACTATCCCAGAAAAGTTTATCAAAAAAATTATTATTTCTGTTCACGGTCACGAACGGACATCCACAGGTTATAGTTTTTCATTTCCATCCATAAGCTATTTATTCATTTTTACTGGAACAACTTTCTAAATTTACGTAGAATGGAAAAAAGTGGAAATTACCAATCTTGAATAGAAGGTGGATTCCATCAGACAAAAAATTCGTTGTGTTTTCGATCCTCATGGCAAAAATCAACAGAGCCAAAAAAATGTACCACAAAATGAAAAACGTACGGAAGCTATGCCGCCGTCGTTTAAGGAAACACGATAAACCACCTATTTGAGATCACTTCAATTAGATTATGTTCAGATCAAACGCCTCGCCGGAAATAAATTTATCGAAAAAGCCTTCGGCCCTGTAAAAAGGACAATTATCCCTTTGACAGACAGATTATCGTCGTTGCTGTAATTGTTCCTCCTTTTCTTCTTCTTTTCCCTTTTCTCATACTGGGTCAACCGTGCGATCTCTGCGTCCGGTCTGAACTCCGATTACACATAACTTGAGTGTTTATTAAGTGAGGTGTTTGATTTACATTACGCGAATCGTTCAACAAAGATAAACGTCAGATCCAAAATTGCGTGGGTAAAAAAATGGAGAGCTCAAACGTGAAGAAGACAACTAAGCGTAACTTACTTTTCCTAGCATTTTACATTTTGGGTTTCAGACTCCTGGGTTTCCTTCCTTAGGCAAAACAAGTCGAACAACTTCTCATGCCTTAAGGTTGATGCAGGAATTTTACAGAAACTATTACCACATCAAATTTAAGAGAGATGTTAGACTGATAAGTTTTTCGCCGATGGGCAAAAAGACAAAAGCACTCCCCCTTCCGAAACCCAGACCGACGTGGGTTGAGTTTGTTTCGATTGTTTTCTTTCCCTCCTTCCATTTCGAACGGCGCGCCAAATTCCCTTGCGGTGGATGCACGTATATCTTCCGGCAAACAAGTTTCTGAACTCGTACCACCACGAAGATAAACAAACATCCCTTTCTACCACAGAGTTAAACTGATAATGTAACAGTTATTTCTTCGACTTAACCTAGCTAGCTTCATTTTCTGCAGTTTACTAACTTCACCATATAACATATAGTCATCTTTTTAAGCCTCAGATGTGCTCGCGTCCTTCACGAGTGGTTCGTATCAGTTCCATACTCAATGGGAGTGAACATTATGGGGGTGGAAAGTGAAACCCACCATTTTGCCCACACAATTTCTTCCTACATGCATGATGCCACCCTCATAAAGAAAGTTTGTTCTAGAATTGAGAAATTAATTATTTTTCTGTTTGCGGTTGGAAGGTCTTCTATCAGACCATGCATCTCAAAACCAATCTTAAGAAAAATTTTCTATTCAGTCTCTCTCCGAGACTTGAACATTATTTCTTTATTACCATTTCTGTCAGGTGATTCATTTTTGTAGCTTACTGCCTCTAAAAGAGGCGTAAGCTACTATGCTGTCCTGTTCAGTGACTGTAACAATAGAATCTGAGTGAGGGTAACAATAGAATCCGAGCCGACAACGAACTCTGCTGATTTTGATCCGATTTTCCCCGATCTTAACTCCCTTTTGTATCTACAGACTTCTGTGAAGTCGTAGATACTACGCTATCCAGAGTGTAAGTCCGTCCGTATGTCTGTAACAATAGAAACCTTCTAGAATGCTTGGAACTCAGTTCGGTCTTCTCGTATAGATATCGTCCGATTTTCGTACTTCCCGTTGGCGATCGTGATCGCAGTTTTTTTGTCTCCTGCAGGGTTTGTGTCGCATTGCTAATTGCTCCGCAAATGAAATATTTGCCCCCCAAAGGAGTTTATGTGGTGCATTGCGGCGATTATTTGTCCTGCGGTTGATTTTTTAGTAAAAAAATCGAGATGAAAGATAAAATTCGCTAAATATTTTCGCATGGGTGCAAATAGGCATGCGGATCAAACTTCAAAGTGAAGTATGCAAATTTCTCCTTCTGTGAACACAGGCAGCCCAAGCTCACTACTAGAAAAGCAGACGTGACTCTTACCGTGTTGCGTAACGTTTTATATTTCTAAAGCTTTGTATGGGATGTTATCGGTTTGCCTTAAAAGAGAGAAAAAATGTCTTGTTCTGAAATAAAATGGGCTTACCTTATTGCCTTGTTGTTTTCTTTGTTGATTCCGAGCGTCTCGGGCCATTTTGAAGCGTTTTCGGCGAGTTAGCGCTATATTGGTGTTAGCAGTTGAACACCAACATAGCGCTAACTCGCCGAAAACGCTTCAAAATGGCCCGAGACGCTCAGAATCAACAAAGAAAACAACAAGGCAGTAAGGTAAGCCCATTTAATTTCAGAACAAGACATTTTTTTCTCTCTTTTAAGGCAAACCGATAACATCCCATACAAACCTTTATAAATATAAAACGTTACGCAACACTGTAAGAGTCACGTCCGCTCTTCTAGAAGTGAGCTTGGGCTGCCTGTGGTGTGAAGAGATCACAAGTTTCATGGTTTCTATTAATAGGAAGCAAGACGAAAATGACCAAGAGAGGACAAGAGATATTTCGGGACGACAGTTTTATTCAAAACAGTTCTTGATTTACTGTTATAATCGAAAAACGTACGAATTTCTTACGTGTACAAAGCCCACGCGGTAAAATTCATTATGCGTAGATCGTTGTTTAGTTGACTTCAGGGCAAGAAATTGCGTAGTGTTATGTTGAAAATTCTGAAAGTACTACGATTTGACGCAAAATCTTCAATTAAACAGTACTTTTTGAACACATAGTTAATCAAACGTAATATTTACCGGGCAATAGAATCGTCAAATTGTCGCTGGGCCCTGCTTGAAGTCGGGAAGTTCGGTTTCGGTTTACGGCCACAGTTCGCATCGCTTTGGAGAATTGTAGTGTCATTGTCTCAAGAGCTTATTCTGTCACCTTTACGACCTTGGTATCCATTATTTTCCTGACAGAGTATTAGATAGCACTGCTACTTTATATTATGAGTGACACAAAGTCTAGCTTGATCTCAAAAGAAACGAAAAATCCGACTTGAAAATTTTCAAGGTCGGCCGCGCGGACGCTCTCTTTTTTTCAAGTTTGATCCTTTAGGGGCCGACCATTTAATTTTTGAAGGGGGGTGGGTGATTTCTGGTTATCAAGAAATTTTTTTTCTAGCAATCTATTTTTTTTTCCGTTCTAAATGCCCTTTTTCTTCTGTTACACTTGGGCTGCATGAATTTTTTTCTTCCAACAAGCGCTTGCAGGAAGTTTTTTTTCAAAATCGCCCACCCCCCCCCCCCCCGCCCCTCAAGAGTTAAATGGTCGGCCCCTGAGTATGAACGCATAGAATGACGGCCTTCTAGTACCCCATGACGCCATCAAAATATTTGTGTAAATGACGGATTCTTATTGGTTCGTTGAACTCCTAATCCTAACCATGAGGGAAGGTTGGGGAAGGGAGGTAGGGGCGGTTACGGGTGGTTCAGGTGTCAATGTGTTGGCATATTATAATAATATATTTGTTTCCGTTCACCGCGGAGCTTTATATTTGTGGTTGCACTATGTCTTGAGTTGTGAGTAATTTCTAGTGTCGTTTCAGGGCGGTTAAATACGGTATTCTAAGTAATAACAGGTACAGTAAGCTACATGCAGTCATTGACTGCCTATTTTTTGTTTAATACTGTCTGTCTCTATTTCTATTTTATTTCGTTATTTTTTTTTTCAATCGATAGAGTGGCCTACCAAATGGGAATAGAAAGCAAACTCCCCAGTTGTTACCAGCCCTGTGGATGGACACCCAGTTTGCCTTCATTCCAAAGCTTCTCTTTCTCCGCCCAAAGGAATGCACCTTTAGACTGCTCAATGTCCGTGTTCATAATGTAACCACTGCAGAATGGAAAGAATTTGCATTTTGGAAAAAAAAAAAAAAAAAAAAAGAGATTGGCGGTGTTAATTCTTCCTCTGAAAACCGACTCATAATCCGTCGGTAGGGCCTCTCAGTGGTGACGCGTCTGTCATTAATTCTGACTAACTGAAATCGGTCCCAAGGAGCGAGCACAATTAATCTAGTGGATTGTTTGACATCCTTGTGCACAATGTAACTACTGCTGAATGTGAAGAATTCCAATTTAAAAAAAAAGAATTTGGATGGGTTCATTCTTTTTGAAAACCGACTTTGATTCGAAATTTATCAGTAGGGTATTTCTTACCGGTCAAGTCTTGTTTCAGTTTGAATTTAAAGTTATTGAAGGTACCTTGAATGGCGTATTTAACTGGCGAAGTACGTCTTGAGTGCATGAAAGCAATCATACGGAAAAAAATCCTTTTTTTAACACTTTATGTATCATTTACCTTATTTGATATTATTAATTGCAATGATTCGTGACTACACACTTCATACATTATATTTAGCCAGTGCGGTGATTGTTTATCTATTAACCATTTCATTGAAAGAAACAACCTTCACTTTGGCAATTTTTTCCTTTTACAACAAGCCGAACGGAAATATTTGGCTCGATAATAAAACATTTGAAAACATCGGACATCAGATATCTAAAAGGAATACTTGAACACTATTGATGATAAGTAAATTCTGCACAGTTTTCACATCTGTCTTCTAAGAGACCATCGTTTGTTAGAAAATCAGTCTATGCTCTTTAGATCTGAGAAGCCATGAACTATGATATTGTCCCATACTTTAAGTGGATCCTTTTATTTTCCATCTCTCAGTGCACGACATCTGGACATCTTTCACAGAGTTCTGATTGCATCGACTCGAAACAATCATGCACGACACAACGGTTCACTAACAAGGCAGCCCACGTACAATAATTATCAAATCAGATATCATGTTCATCTGTCCGAAATCTTTTGTCAACAATATTCATTGTGTATATCTGTAATAAACAGGATGTATCATTATTGAAACAGAGGGATAGCATCAGGTAAGGATGTTTTTGGTTAGGGATGCTGGTCAACATCTCCAAATATGTAAAGTTTGTTGTATGCATATCTTGGCGCCGTAAGACCCCGTATAATTGCGAACTAATTGGATGGTTTGGGCTTTTGAAAACCAATGGGACATGAATTGCTCCCAGAAATTGAGAAAGGATCAAATAGTGAAGAAACATGAGATGACCTTGTAACTTCAGGAAAGGAAAATTAAAAATGTCAGAAAAAATCGTGATAAGATTCGATCCTTTTGACCTTTTATTTAATGTCGGTTTTCAAACTCAGTTGGTGGCTTTGAAAATTTTCTTTTCCTGGTTCTGTAGTATGCATTGAATCGTACCGTTTGTGATTGCCATTTGTCCGAAGTAGTTCTTCTTTACAACAAATTAACTTAGATACGCCATTCGCTTATGTTACCATTATTTATTTGTAATCGTATAGCACAAGAATTTATCGTATGACCCGTTCGGCCCCGCTTGCTAAAGCTGACGTGTGCTGGGTCGGATGGGTTGACGTGAGCCAGTCCGGAAAAGCCGTCCAGCCCCACTGCCCTCGCGTCGCTTTCTTACAAAAGCTTAAAGGAAAACAGGAAAACTTCTTAATAGCTCTAAAACTTATTTTGCTCTTTATTTAAAATCCATGCTTTGTCCAAAATGTGAGAGGTAGGGTCTACAATGTAAGAGAAACTTCTAAATCTTTGGCCTTGCAACACGGCGTATGTTACAATGGAATCCGAAGGGCAAGGGGGAAAGATGACGTCCTTAGGACACGAGTCATGACTTGTATTTCGAGATGAACTTTCAACGCCTGACGTGGGCAGAATTTCATAGCGGGATATATGTGTCTCAGGACTTAAATGACCATTTAAATTGCTCTTTCACAGCCTTTTTAGAAGGTGGACAGGCAGAATCAATTACAATTTCATCGGGTTTGTTGCAATTTGTAGCAATTTACCTCAGTCTTAACGGCATTCTTCATAATATCTTTTTTTAAACGATCTTAGAAAAAAAAATTATTTTAGAAAGAAAACTTTTCCTATCAGGAAAAAACCTTTCTCTGATTTGTTCACTTTATTTACCATTCACCATTTACCTAAAAATGATGTCAATCATGAAAGAAATTTTCCAGCTTACCAAGGGTTTGTATCCACCTTTTTGCTTTTCTATTAGCAACTGATTTTTATACCATTCCTTTTACCTGGGTAGCTTGTAGGAGTGTCAGAAAAGAAGTAATTACAAAAAGTTACGGAACTAACGTCACATAAATCAATTCTTCCATATATTTCGGGAATAACACTATATCCCTTAAGGTAACGAATTTCTTGCCTTATTTACTATCGCACGAAATAAAGCAAACCTCACATGGTTCATGGCATTGATAACAGATTTAACTGACTCTACTAAATTTATATTTCAGATAAGCTTTTCTCAGTTTTTTGTATGTATCATTTGGTTTTCTCGTTCAGTAATTATGGGTTGTCATTATATTCTGATTTCCTTCTTTAAAATAGCAGACTTCAAAATACAAAAATGAAGCGAAAAACAACCAAGAAGGACAGAGGTCAGTTGGGGATAAAGAACTTACACACCACTGGTGTGTATGTGGACCACAGGCAGCCCAAGCTCACTGCTAGAAAAGCGGACGTGACTCTTACCGTGTTGCGTAACGTTTTATATTTATAAAGGTTTGTATGGGATGTTATCGGTTTGCCTTAAAAGAGAGAAAAAAATGTCTTGTTTTGAAATAAAATGGGCTTACCTTATTGCCTTGTTGTTTTCTTTGTTGATTCCGAGCGTCTCAGGCCATTTTGAAGCGTTTTCGGCGAGTTAGCGCTATGTTGGTGTTCAACTGCCCAACATAGAGAGGAAACGTTGCGTCGTACAGGCCACAAACTATCTCACACAAGTGTTTCTTAATGTATACGAGTCACCCTCACACTTGAATATAAATAAAGTGTTTGACCATAGTAAGATTAACATCGACCTAAGCTATTAATTGAGGACAAAGTCGCCTATAGGAAGCAAAGAGGCCTCTTGCTGGCAAACAACTTAATTAGCTGAGGCAACGACTTCGGCCTGCTCCTACTGAGCTATTTTAGATTTTCGTGAAAATATGCGAATAAGTGTATTGCAGAGTATTATAGCTCACCATTAAATTTTCTCCGGTTCTTATTGGTTTAAATCGATCACGTGACGCGATAGTGTTCATCTGTGGAGAGAGACTATCAGTCCATAGTGCCCGCGCGCGGAAAATACCCGGATGGATAGTGCCCGTCCGCGGAAAATACCTGGATTGATAGTACTCATCCGTGAAAAGTTTTGAATAGTTTGACGGCCGCGAAGTTAGGCAGATTGGAAAACAGTGACTTTTCAATTTTGACAGGTATAACGTATTATTTAGCCAATGTACGGTTGCGAATTATTGACATTTGTGACAAGCTGTAGGCGCGGAAGAAAATTTAGTGGTGAACAATAAAAACAATAGAGTGTTTATGTCTTGGAACTATCGGTCTGATAGTTGCCCCTTGGAAATTTGATGTTCTTAAAAATAGCATATTTGTTTTAAGAACATCAAATTTCCGCGGGGCAACTATCAGCCGATAGTTTCTCGACAGAAACACTCTATTGTTTAATTAGTATGTGTGATCAAATGGCGACGAGTGAAATTAGGAATTAATTTCACGCGCGTTTTGTCAAAATTCTGATAACTTCCCGAGCCTATAGGCTCGGGAAGTTATCAGAATTTTGACAAAACGCAAATGAAATTATTTCCTAATTTCACGAGAAAACCATTTGATTACCTTTTAATATCGTGGGTGACAAATTACGTTCACAACCGTAATTGTTTCTACTGGTTTATTCTATCGAAAACCGAGAACATGAAGAAGGATATAGTTTTCGTTTAAAGCATACATTATTGTTAAAGTTCGGAATTTTCTGAGTTTCGTCGCAAAAAATACCTTTCGAATTCTTCGTGCCTGTTAATAATTTTCGGCCGCTTCTTTTAATTTCGTAACTTCTTCAAGGGTCACCGTCTTAAATCTCGACGCCATCTTCGCTCTGATCGAGATACAAGAGATGTTACCATGGCAATTTTGTAATTTCACAGGTGAAATTAAAAATTAACGCTGAAGTTTCGTGCCAAAATTAAGGAGTAATTTGTCACCTATGATGTTACAGCAATAACAACACAGAAAAACATAATTCTCCATTTCATAACCATGCCTCAACTTTAACATCTTTCATTTTCTATGAACTCACCTATGCGACATGTGAAACTAAAAATGTGAATTGAGATTATTTTTTTCGGCTGTTGATTCATTCATTTTCACAATTGTTTTCTGGGCCTACCACAAAAATCTAAATGATCAGGACCCGTGCTCGTGCTCACCGTAACTTCAATATAGTTGGGTATATTTAGAGACAGCAAAAGTGGCGATAAATGTCCTTACACAATTTCTTCAAGCTTCTTCATCTTCTTAAACCAAATAACGATACTGAGCATAATAACTGTTTTTTATTTTTTTAGTTTAAGGGTGCACGAGAACTGGAGATTAGGTTTATCTTTATTTCTAAGGACAATCAACTCTATAAATCACTTTAGTTCTATCTGTTCTTGTTCCCAGTTTAGACCGCGGAAAGCTGGGGAGGGAAAGAAACTATTATTAACCTACATGTAATGGACTGAGACTGAGCCTTGGGTACGTAGATATTGCTTGTAGGAATGTGCACGTGATAAAAACATTTCAATATCACACTTACATAAAAATTTTATGCCAAATTAAGAGTTCGTCACCTCAATGAAGAACCATTTCCTAAAACAAAATACTGAACAAGGCCAGGAGTAAAAAATATGTTCATTTATGACCAAAAACAAGGGCCACTATCGCTATTTTATGGTGATCAAAGACTGCTTTCCTGTTTTGTTCTTATGAGTATATGATTTGTCTACAAAAGTTTGCAATTGGAATGGGGGGGTTTCCCGAATGTGGGGTGGAGGTGGTGTAGCACCAGAACTATGGGACGCTCAAATTTACTATTATATTTCTTTTTTTTTCTGACAGGTCATAAAAATTTTGTTAAGAGGATGTAGTACGTTGCTGTCAGCATACTTATCCTGTTTTCTATAGCTTGTTCAAATACTGGAACTGAAACTACTCCAAGGGGAAGCACAGTCAAACATTAACAATCTTGTCGCAGACTCTAAAAAAAATCCAAGGGACAGGAAATATAGACCAGGAAAAGGATATCATCCGTTACCTTTAAACCAACCTGGAAGAGGCAAATTGCTATTGCCCAAAATATTAATTTGCAGCCCATGCGAACAGTTCGAACATAAAATGGAATGTCCAATTTGTAAAAGAGTTTACCTTTAACCTTGGCGATGGGTTAAAGTGGTGAGCAACAAACAAAAAGGAAAACCCACAAGATACACGATCTCTATGGTAACACCATTCTAGTACAAAAATCTACATTAGTTTTAGGGGAAGACTCTGCCACAAACTGATGCCTACTATACCCGTTGTATGGAATAGTATGCCCGGAGTAATATAGGGATATTCCCCAATGTTTTTTAACAGAAAGAAGCGGGTATACGAAAATCAAGTACGACTTCATAGAAAGAGAATTACTCCAGGGAATAAATTTCATGAAAATTAGTGAGGGCATTGCTTCCCTGAACATCAAAGATTTTATTAGGAGAAAGCAAATATACGCAGTAGCAACAAGCGAAGATAACACTTTTGATAATATCTATGTTTCTGAGTTTAATGAAATTTTAATTTTCTCTTTTGAAAGCAACGACCTTCTGATGAAAATATTTTTGACAAACTTTGATAAAAACTTCCATTTATACGAAGGGCATAGGAACAGTTTAACTGCAGAGATTAAATCATGCAACCACACGTTTAAATTCAGCCGAAAGGTTGGAGTAGTGAGGGGGAAGGACAATAAATTCGTATCGCAGTACAACCAAGTTTTAATTACTTTGAATGAATAAGCTGAAGTGTTAGGATGGCGCCTTACTAATTCGACTAAATTTTTAAAGATGGAAGACTTGCTGTGAGGAATAAAATAAAGGCTGGAAAGTAAAGACAAAACCTTAAATATGGTGTGTGTCAACGAATTACAAAACCTTAGACAACACAATTATGCGCCTCAATTAGTAAAAGCATCTCAAGTAAGGAAAGCACCTCAAGTAAGAAAAAGAGCAATATCAACATCTGGGTCGCATGCAAGGAAGGCACTGGCAGTATAGTGCACAGAAGGCTGGCTCAGTTCACTGTAAACTGTCTAAACAGGTTCCAAACCCCAAATGTGGGGAATGGTTTACCACATTCCGACGATGATACGCAACCATGGCTCACTCAAGTACTTCAGTGCTCAAGGTAAATATATATAGTTTTAATCGGTGGAATGACACTACTTTAATTCACTTTTTTTTAACCACGAACAAATGAAAACAAAACAACTAAAGAGATGAAAGTATTTAAACCTTACAGTTCTCTTACACTTTTGCCTCTGTGCTGTCTCTCGACAGGGATAGAGGAAAAGAAAGATGACTTCCGTTGTTTCATCCATTGAAAGATAAATAGATGGGATGCGTGCACAAGACTACTCCAAGTAGTAAAGCGACAAGAAATTCTGAGATTTTAAGAAAGACAGACCCAGGACTATGTGACAGGGAACTTGCATTTCTGGTGTGAAGGAGGAAAGCAAGATGCAGAAAAGAAAGTACCTTGCATTTCAGTTGTGGACGAAACACAAGAAGATATTGTGCAAATCCTTGATCATCCAGCTTACTAGAAATCCATCGGTAGAACTAAACAAAGAAGTTCAATATCCTTCAGTCCTTGAATAATCAGAGAAAGAACAATGAAAGCTCAAGCTAAATTAATTTCTATCTCATCTGATTGATTTCAGAAATGTAGTCCTTAACATCGATCTGAAACAAGAAATTATTAATCACTGACATCGCACTGAGCCAAATGTATGTTGATATGGTGAGTCTGATAGTGGTGGAGACTTTGATTTTGTGTGATTATTACACAATATATCGCATTCCCTACTCCTTTTTGGTATAATAATTGCTAGTGTTACCTTAGATTTTATTTTTATTTGATGTTGTAAGTTTTGTTTCACAAGGTTACTGCTTAACATGACAATGATGCATAAAAAGTGTACTGATTGGCAAAAAAACTTGATGGGAACACTGAAAATTACATCATAGAAACCCAACAACAACTTGACTCGAAGCTACCATAGCCGTTTTCCGGAGATAGTGTGAACGAGTTCAACGACGAGACGTTGCGGCAAGACCCAATCTTAAGGGCTACTCACCAACAACCAATTTATCCAAAAACAACGAATCGAGGAGGAGGAGGAGGAGGAACAGAACGTCGGGGAGTTGAGTAAATGACATCTTCGACGCCAAATCTTATCGGGAAATATCATGATACCCACTCTTCAGAAATGGACACAAGTTTGTATGTGCTCAAGGTTGCATCAATGCCTTCCACCATGGACGAGACTGGATGCAATTCAGTTAATTTGGGCAGGGGAACAACTTACGATGAAATTACTGGGACACAAGCAGATGTATCGTCATTTATGTTATTGTGACCACTTGCGATCAAGGCACCCCAACAGGATCAAGACATTATAAGGCATCAATCTATGGCTCCGAAGTGAACCCTCAAGATAAGGGGGAAAACAATGACAATTTGTTCTCTACTAAGTATCCGTTGGTCATTCCAACCAAAGACGACCTTGAATCATTATCAGATAATCGTTTTCTAATAAAGAAGAACGTCACGGCCTATAAGTAACTCCCAAGAAAGACGGACAAATTTCTTGTTTTCAAGCAAAATTTGTACAAGCTTTTTTAAGTGGTGCTTCGAATGTGGATCAACAGTGAATAACAAGCATGCATCCCCTCAGTGTACTCAGTTATTTATAAGGGTGACAAGGAATTTAAGAACAATTTACGACATTCCTCTGATTACAATCTCAGGGATGTCGTGCAAAGGAAAGTCTGCGCATAATATCCCTCCAGATCAAGCACTGAAAAATGTCGCTTAGGTTAGTAAGTACATTAAGTCCCCTGATGCAAAAGAGAATGCGGATAACTGTCTAAAAGACGATTTAAAACAAATGGCACGGAAGGAACTGTATCACAAAGGACACAACATTCTGTTGAACTTTCTGTAAAAATGATCGATCGTCTCCTGTCTAACACTACATTTACTCGGAGTCGCTGGGCAACTATTGTCGCAACCCAGGTGAAAAATCTCCACGCCGTTTCTCATTTTAAACGTGAAACCTTTAGAATCCTCCAGTACGCTATGGACTTTGGTAACATCTCGCAGTCCCTCAAAGGGCTCACAAAGTGGGCGGCCGAGCACAATATTCACCCTGCCTCCTACTGCAAAGTACCCCAGACTAGTATCCCTTTCCACACTGTCCATTTTATTAAACTTTTGCACTCTGAGACAATTGCCAAAGAAAGAGAATTTGTCATGAAAGAGTGGATAGACAGCTACAGACCACTGATGCAGTGGACTGTCAGAGAAGAGATCACGAAAGAAAAAGCAAGTGCACCCCCCCCCCCACACCCTAAGCTGCCTAAAAATAACCCAAACATCTTGCAGTGTGGAAAAGTTCTTTTTCACGATGACTGAGAAAAAAAAGATGAATCTGTTACTTCTGTGGCCGTAAGAGATTTGTCTTGTGCAAACAACCTTTGCTGACGTCACAGTTAAATACCAGCGTTGGACTTAAATCAACACAGGTTAAACCCGATGAGTTCGAAAGGGACCCGGAAATGGAATCATAGCAAACGAAGGAGACAAGAAAAGGAACTTTCCTATAATTAGACCGTCCGTAACAAGATCTAAACGGAAAAGCCTCATTGTATAATACGCTCCGCAATTTAGATGGTTATTTTGACAGAAAAAAAAGTGCGTATTATACACGGGTATACGGTATTAGCAATACATGTGAATCCAACAACTCGTTCAGTTAAAATGTCCTAAAAGTGATATCTCCAAACTGTTCAATTTATTCTCATACAAAAGGACATTCAAACACATTGCAAATGATGTGTCTGAAATATGCACATTGGGCACTTCTACATGTAATGATGCATTTCTTCAAAAGTAGTGTGTAAACTACCATTATTTGGGATTATTCAACCGCCAGCTGGCTTAAAGTAGATGTAGTTGTAAGTCAAATGTATGTTGGGACTTGTCATGTCTCAGAATCTGGTATTTACTTTAGTTCACTTTAGTTCACTTTACTTCACTCCAGTTCACTTCAGTATTTACTTTAGTTTTAGTATTTACTTTAAGCAAGAACGTTTGAACGCCTCACATGTCTTTGTTGGTCGCAAAGAACACTTTGATGGTTTCGTCTTTGTTATTGTTTTTTTTCTTCGTCTTTAGCCCACGCCTTACCCGATCGATAAGATCAGAGGTAGCTTGCATTTCGAAAATTAAACGCCAGATTACTAAAAGTAATAAAACAAGTAATAGTGGAAAACAATATTCCCTAATTCGATGGTTTGACATTTAAAACGAGCGAACATTCTGCTCCTTGCCCGTATAACTGTTCCACTCCTCCTGCCGGGCTTGGAAAAATGCTACGCTACTTGCACAATAGGTCAAAAAAGGTACTTGAATTTATTGGAGGTTAAGCAAATAAATTCTTACCTCGATTTATCCTAGTGGCATCTTTCGGTGATCACAATCTGAACGGAGGAGATGAAAGAGAGGTAGAGCCAGCTTTTCGACCAGGTTTGTGTTATTAGTGTATCATTTCTCGATCTAATTTCGTTTTCAGACAATGAATTAAAACGAGATATATAAGAACGACGGTCGTTTACGACTCGTTGGGAGACATTCTTTAGAACTTCTCGCTGTTTTCATTCTATCTCACTGAATTTTGTCAGAGTGCGCAAAAGTCCAGCCTGACAAAACACCCACAGGTAACACGATCGATATCAAAACCACCGGGCAGCTTGTACGTGAGTGAAAGCTCATCTGTCACCGTTACAGGCAACTTGACAAGGGACCCTGTCGGAGGTTACGGCATCATCTAGACTTTCGGACATAAGGTAAAATATTGACTGGACTGGACTCTTTTTTAGACCATTTTTGGACCCATTTTTGGACCCATTTTTGGACCCATTTTTGGACCCTTTTTTGGACCCTTTTTTAGACCATTTTATGAGGGGGGAAGCACACCATTAGTACTCAGGAGGGGTGGGAGGCAGACTGTTATCACTCAGCGAGGGGCGATAGGTGGTTATAATTGTAAACACTACTGGTTAATGGAGCTTTAACTCGATCGTACAAATTATTTTAATCGGTCTTAAACCAGTTGCTATAATGATGGAATACGAGTGTTTTGATTTCCTGCCATTCAGTCCTGGTGTTTAGGTTTAGATCTCGAATTATTGCTTTGCCTCGATAGAATACAAGCAGGCGAAGCCTTTCAACATTTTTCACCGCTTTTTCTGAAGGCAGTGATTGATATCGCCGAGGGACTTTAATTTTTGCATTCAGGGAATGTGGTACACCGCGACTTGAAACCAGAGAATGTCTATTTCGGTAGCCATATATGGTTTGGCCCGCGCTTAACGTTGGACGTCTGCGCGTGAACCAATGTTCTCTTCGAAATGTCGAAAACAAACTTTTCGAGGTTTGCGTTTTCGAGGTCTGCGTTTTTTAGGTCTGCGGTGCGTGTATTCAAGGTATGTGTTTTCGAGACACCCGAGAGGAGGTTGCTTTGTACGACTGTACCAATATGGTACACGTATAAACGTTAAAATTGCAATAGCGCTTGTGAATTCTATATGCGGCTAAGTCAAGGGCTAAGAACCGGAAATTCCGTGATCTCGTCTGTTAACATCAGTGACGAGGGAAGATAGATAAATCTGGTAATCACATACTGTATACTCAAAGGAAAACTGATGGTGCACAAGTCGCCTCAAAAGGCACACGCATAACCAATGGCAGACTGGCAACTCAACAGTTGAGGATCGTAAACGCGATATTTTCAATAACAATTAAAGTCCAGTGTTTACGAGGCAGTCTCGCTTTCGCATGACAAAAATATTAAAGAAACGCCGCGGCCCAGCGCAAAAATTTTTATATACAAAAAGTCGAAAAACCGATCAAAATAATTTGCACGATCGAGTTAAAGCTCCACTAACCAGTAGTGTTTACAATTACAACCACCTCCCACCCTCCCTGAGTAATAACACTCTGCCTCCCACCCCTCCCTCAGCACTTAT
The DNA here is from genome assembly GCF_964205215.1 of Stylophora pistillata. NCBI lineage: Eukaryota > Metazoa > Cnidaria > Anthozoa > Scleractinia > Pocilloporidae > Stylophora > Stylophora pistillata. Next base: position 5,738,445 of record NC_142521.1, on the reverse strand, counting down.
TAACTGTACCCACCTCTCCCTGAGTACTAATGGTGTGCTTCCCCCTTTGTAAAATGGTCCGAAAAAGGTAAAAAAAAATGGTCCAAAAAAATAGCCCAGTCCAGTCCACATTTTAGCCTATGCCTGACTTTCGCAGCCCGAGTCCAGCGCCCATTTTTTTGGAAAGCTTAAATTGTGTTGCAAAATACCCGAAAAAATTTAAGTTCATTTTCAACCGACATTTGTGCATTATTCGTTTAGTGTGAAATTCCTAAATTCAGATATTCATTAGTCATGGGTTATATATGCATCAGTTAAATACACTATCCACTTTTTCCCTCTTTACCGTCTTTACCCCCTATAACTCTTCGGTCTTTGCGGTAACCATTATAATTTGAACATAAAGAAGCGAAATTTGGCTTACCTTTGCCATCCTTGAGTTCGAGATAACACCATTATCTGTATCATAGCGGTTGTGTCCAAATGTTAAATGCAAGTAGATGTTACGAAAACTAAGAACCTCGAAAACTAAGATCTAAGACCTTAGACCCGTCTTAGTTTTTGAGATTACGGATACTAAGACTCCCTAAAATCGAATCCGTCGAAATATAAAGTCAAATTTTAACCAAAACAGGTCTAATCTGTCAAATTATCTCCTGTCCGATCCTCTCCAACGAGTTTTAGGTCAAATTTAACGGTAAATTTAAGGGTCTTAGTTTTCGTAATTTCGAAAACTAAGACCCCCACCACAAACCCTTCTATAAAATTTCTACAAAGTCGAATTACGACTGCTCAAAGACTGTAATTCATAAAACAACCAAAAACTACTATCATACTCGTTCTAGACGATTCGCTTCTTCAAACAATTTGCAGACTTAGAGGGGAATCCTTGTTTACAATATTTGCCTCATTAGCATAAGCAATTCAGTTTCTGATGGAGCTAAAAATATATCAGTTTTGAATAACGAAAGGTCAAAGTACGATTAACTCGGCCAATGAATACGAGCCTAATACATTGAACACTTTTTGTGCAACACGGGTTTAAAAACTCAAAATTTTACTTAGAATGTATGAGCTCATTAGCGCCCAGTTTGCCACCCAGAAATTTTGCAGTTTTTGATGGACTATTTCTCCTTGAATAGTACACCCGAAGGGCTAAAAATTTCACTATGCACTAAGGTTTTCTAGCTCTTAAGCTGCCTGAAGTCAATTTGTATCTAACATGCTTCCTTCTTTACGCAAAGCTGTATGCAAATGAGCAAAAATGTAAACAATAACGTCAGCATGAATCCGCCTAGCCTATCAGCATTGGGGCTTTATAAAGAGGATAACAGCCATACACTACCTACGTATTATTGTCACTGAAAATATGCCTTACCCCTATTACTCTTTAATATTGTTGTTTATCCTTTAAATCATAAAATTGGTTTCCTATTGGACTTGGATGTTTCTCTTCGTGTCTCTGCGACCGAGATTGCGTTACCTGTGACAGAGCTGAATAACGTATACGGGTAATGTGCACGCGGTAGGTTTTGGCGCGGAAACTCGGATTTTGAGTCATTCACATGCTTGATCTTCAAGTATGATAGTAGTTTTTTCAGTTGTTTTACGGATTATAGACTTTAAACGGTCGTAATTCGACTTTGTATAAATTTCAAAGAATGGTCTGGTGGGGGTTTTAGTTTTCGAAATAACGAAAACTAAGACCTCTAAATTTAGCGTTAAATTTGACCTAAAACACGGTGGAAAGGATCGAACAGGAGATGACTTGACAGATTAGACCTATTTTGGTTACAATTTGACTTTATACTTCGGCGGATTCGATTTTAGGGGGTCTTCGTTTTCGTAATCTCGAAAACTAAGACGGGTCTTAGGTCTTAGGTCTCAGTTTTCGAGGGTCTTAGTTTTCGTAACACCCAATGAGAGTGATAGGTATTGAACTTTCTATTCTGGCTCCCAATCCTCCATTCAAAATTCTTAAATAAAAGCAGCTTGCAAAGCGTAGTCATCAATAAATGTCCCTTTTGTTTGCCATCTTATATCATTAAGTTTTTTCAAGCCGCGATAGAAACGTCCATTCTGGAGCACTTGGTTCTTGTTTTAACCGCCCCGACTTTGTTGTGACAGACTCGCGCGCGATCCATGAGGTCCCTTGATAAAGCGTGCTCTGGTTTCAACCCCTCTCTGTTTCTTCTCTTTCCATTATACTAAGGTGGTGTTAGTTCCAGATATAACCTGGAAAACCTAGAATTTCCTTTGGGGTTACCGTCGTCTGCGTAATCGCATCATGGAGTTAATACGTTGATAATTGGCTGCCGCCGCACCTTTATAGTTAACTGGATTTTTTTTAGAAACCTTCTTAAAATTTCAAAAAAAATTAACTCGGTGGAAAGCTTCTTAAGATGAAGCAACGATCGAGGTTATATTTTTTCAACGGCCACACCGAAATGGGTTATGGAGAGCCTAAAAGTTAATTGACAACACGGGGAAAAACAAAAATAATGCAGACTTCGAGGATCAGTTTCTTATTTTCTCGCTTCTCTTTCTTTCTTTTCGTTTCCTTTCTCCACACACGGATAAGGCAATTCCTCTTTCTTCCGATGCGTGCCACGCAAACTCCCAAAGCAGTTATTTCGAACATGATGCTGATTTTGCGTAGATGTCAGTGTTCTGCATACCCTGCTGGCAGAGGCGTTTATTTGTTAACTTCCCCTACGGTCCACGTAAAAATAAAGTCCTCTGCGCTCGGCCTGTTAAATCTTCTTTGGGCATGCGCCTGGGAATTATCCAAGTTTGTGGATAATTTGATTTGCAAAACCGGTCAAAATCTGTTTTAAACACGTTTTTATGCGCGCGCATCCTATTTAGCTATATAGTTGGCCGAGTACTACCGGGAACTAATTTGTTTCTAAGCAACAGGGCCGCGCATGCTCGAAGAAGATTTAACAGGCCGAGCGCAGAGGACTTTATTTTACGTGGACCGTAGGGGAAGTTAACGAATAAACGCCTCTGCCTGCAGAGGCTGTTCTGCATCGCCGTCAGATGAATCGTCACTGAGTGTGGGTTTATCCGAGAAGTCTTCCTCCTTCGCGTTAAAACGACAAGACTTCCCTTCAGACATTACTAAAATAGTGTTAGTCATGAGGTTATTCAAAATTTATTGGGTAAGCGTCATGTCTAAAGCAAACGGCTGAAACGGGAATTTTTAAATTCTTGTCGCCTGCGTTCCGGTTGTTTGAACACTTGGGTGAAAATATTTGACTAAACTATGATAAATGAATTTAAAGTGACCAAAATTAAGAGTTCATTCTTGTTGTATGCTGCTGCCATAAGTGTCAAGCGATAATTTACCATTCTTCTTTATTTATTTCAACTTTTGTAGCCCACACTTTCCTAATTGAGCAGCTGGAAACATAATAGTTTTAGTGGTATCGACGATATAAAGAGTAGTCGAAGAGATATCTACATTAACCGAAACCGTGAAATTTGGCGAAATTTGTTGGAAGATCTTCACTATAAACCATTTCAATTTCTGAATGCTTCGAGTATAATGGACCTTTCTTACTTCCTAATTCGCAGCCGATTAGTTAAACTATATGGAGCTATAATGGTATATCATCAATTCTCTTTTTGCCAACGGATGTTCGAATTCCCGAACACCTGCAGTGTGACGTTGAAATTTCCATAAGAGTTGGTTTGGTGAACACGATACAGCTATAGGAATAAACTTGTGTCGTATGCGAAGAAATGCGTACTTGAGCTGAAAATACACTGCCGATCTGATAAACAATGAAGATAATGAGAAAATCTAACGCACTATAATGATAGTGTTCTAATTTTCATATCGTTTAGTTATATACTTTCCATTTGTTTATATGAAAGAGAAGGAAGTAACGTGCATTCGCACGCGAAGTTTTAACTGATTATTGATTAAAACTTGTAAAAGGTTTGTTCGTTTCACCTGAGGTCTGCGGAATCATAAACTCATTCTCAGCATTGAGTGAGGCAACGAACGTTTTTGCCGTTCCTAGATTACCACCGCAAGATAACCTGCGAGCACCTGCTAAAGGGCTAACTGTGACGAGATACTTTCAACCATTTTTTCTGTAGAGTTGAGTTGAGGATTGTTCAGAAAGTTGATGAAATCCAAGTTTATTTTAGCCTTTATTCTTCAGCTAACTACCTGCATTTTGAACCTCTAGGGGCGGTAGATCTCGAGACTGAATCCGGTAAAATCGGATCTTTTTTTTACATGAGGAAATTATTGTTAGTACTTTCCTATTTTGTGAAAATGGCTCAAACCATCACTCAATTTGAATTTTCAGTTACTCAAATTATAAAAGGCTTTTTCACTGATTTCTTTCAAATCCGAAACCATATTTTTCAAGTGCACTCTTTTTACAAGTTTTATTTCAAAGGATTGTGCATGTACCGGAAAGTTCAAATCTATATTGAAGAATATATTATTTTTCAGTCGCTTCCAGGTTGCCATTTTAAGTCAAACGTCGCAATTTAAGTGATTCTCATAATAAATTTTTTGCCATAGGAAGAAAACTGAACGGCTGCCGTCCTAATTGAAAGAACGAGAGTAAAACAAGAAAAACAAACCCTCTACTTGGTGTGTGACTCGTTATCTCGCGAACAATATATTATTAAGTATTTCTATATACACTTTAGCAAGTCTTGTTGGGGTAAACAGCATAAATATATCATCATGCAATATTATCGGGGTTAGGTAGATGTGCATACTCAAGTGTGGACTGTAAGGTTTTTTGATAAATAAGTTGGACGGGTATCGAGGCTTTAAATGATATGATATTTTGTCGTGCGCGAATATCTTTACGACTAAATTAGATCGGATGCAGAGGAAAGAAAGGCTTCAGCTGACAAACAATTTTTGTTGCGCCGACTAGTCGGTGAAAATGAATGAGCATATTTGCTTTATCTGTTTGGAAGAAATGTTTGTAATCGTGGTTTTATTGAGTGGTCTTGTAAACTTAATGTCGCTATCAATTACGGGTCGCGACGTTCCGACTACAACTCGTCAGGTGGTGTACAAACCCAAGCCGTTTGTACAATCGAATGCGACTCTGCACCGTGTAACGAAAAAAGAGGCTTGCTGAATTTCTGTTGATTTGCCGGATTCTCTTCGATGGAAAAAATTTAGTCTGGGAAGAAAAGAAAAGGTTTTCAGTGCAAAATAAAACGCTACCTAAATTTATCATCCTCTATCACTTCGTATTTGTTATTATGGGAGTCGCTCAAACTAGATCAGGAATCATACAGAGAGTAGCTTATCCGGCTATGTATAACTTTACAGATGGTAAAATGTTTTAAATATTATTTACTTTTATTGCTTGTGATCTGATGTATGAGAGAAAATCGAAAAAAAAAATCAATTCGAAGGGGAACTTGTTTTGGCAAAAACAACTCTCCATTCCGCGAGGGATATATCCTGAAAAATTTTCACGCCACACCCTACATTTTGAGACAGTCAGAAATTACATAATTTCTTTCGCGTTGTTTCTCTGCTCTTGGAGAAGATCATCTCGGAAGCATTTTTGGAAGGTTTGCTATCCATAAAGGAACTTGAAACCAACAACACGACGGAAAGCAACAAAGGTTTCGAAAATAGAACCACGACGACTCGTTCGGTCACGAACCAATTTGATTGATGTATTGTTAATAAACATATTCTGTTTAGCTCATCGCTACATCTGCTCTTTTGTTCTTTAGAGGTTATTTTAAAAAGTTTTCCATTCTAAGCTTTAATTAACAAACGAATTAGTAACTGAACAAAATGTAGCGATGCTTGTCAAAGCTTAAGTTTTGACTGTTTGAATTGGGTTCCTTCTTTTGAAACAGGCCTCCAAGCAGCATTTTCTTATTTCTCTATGGCCTTTTTCGTACGCAATTTGTGAGCAGACAATTGTTTGAAAATTTGTATCTTTCGGAAAGTTTCCGTAGTCTGATAAAAATTATCAATTAAGGAAATAGTGGTATCCATCGTCTGATAACGCACAATATAATTGACTTCTCTGTAGGTGTGGCCAGTGATCTCAATGCGAGACTCGATATATTTTTTCATGCGAACTTTAGTTTTCTCAAATGCCTTTTTTATTCTAGAGCGCCGAGTTATGATTGAAACAGGTACTAAGCCTTATTTTAAATAGTATATATCTATGAAGTTTTAATGACGCACGCTGGCATTGATAAAACATACTGAGAAAGACTGAGAAAGTTCTAATACATACGGATTGACTTTAGCGGTTGACAGCTCACGAGTTTTATGTTAAACACAGCACATCGAGTCGTTGGACTGGACAGCATCGATAAATGAAAAAGCTAAAAAAAAAAATGTCGGGAATTGGCGGTGATCTTATCATAGTAAGCACCTTTAAGTGTGCACCTGCTAGAAAATTTGAAATATAACGCCGTCGAACGATGATCAAGGAACTGTCTGACTGAGCGCTGTTGGTGGTATAATCTGTGACCTTTTTCCACCGAGAATGTCTAAAGCAGCCCTACTTCTTTTGTTGGCCTTCATCGTTTTGAAAGTGCAGTGTGCTCCCAACATCAGGCGCGAATGTATGTAGTGCAATTTTCCTATCAGCGTTGAGCAGCTTACTTCAAAGTTGTTAAATTTACAATATTATTTATTCTTGACTCATTTTAAAAATAACATTAAGCGTTTTTTATCTAATTGCCGGATAGGAACAAGTTCAATCCTCCTTTTGGAAGAGCAAATATATATCTAGTGCGAGCCAAAATGATACGTATTGGTTTCAGAAAAGAATTTTCTCGTCTTGGTAAATAAATTTAAATCTTCAACAGTATGCATCTATTTAAGCACATTGTTCTCAAATTCAACTTTGAAATGGTTGAATGACTTCAATTGAAAAAAAATACGCCATTGATTCTTTGAAACAGTTCATTGGCAGCAAAGGGTATATAAATCAACTGAAATTGTTTCAGGCTGGGTACTTAGTGTTCCTCAATCTCTATAAAAATTTACATTTTTGATGAAGCTATCTTTTAATGGCACGAATTTTCCTGCTATCACGTTACCCTAACTTGACAAAAGTCAGGTGCGCAACCTTGGAGATATTGTGTGTAATGCATTATTCTGTTTTCAGAAAGATTAATATTTAGCGCAATTACCTCCCATTTATTTTGTATAAGAGCAATCTTCATGTGGACTAACACGTTAATCTTTGTCATTCTCATGATTACGTCTACAAGATGACAAATTTAAACTTAGTGAGGAAGGCGAGGACGAAAAAGCTCGCAGTTTACCAGGTACACACTTATTTTAATAATACTAACGCTAGTGCTGATTATGACTGATGTGGTGTTGGTCTGTTTTTTGGAGGGAATTAACCCGCTCTGCAAATGAAACAAAATAAACACAAAACAAAACGAAAAGAAAAGAGCTTTTCTCATCCGTTGGAAGGAATGTCGGTCAAAACCGATTTAATGATCAAATGGTGGGATGAAATCGCGTAATTGACGGCTAACATAAGAATATTACGCAAGAATTCTCTCAATGTTAAGCTGGGCTGTTTTCTAAAAACCCATACTTTCGACTTTCACCATGTCAAAATACTTTATGATTTCAGTAGGACTTAAATCATGTCGAGGAAACTGATAGACTTTGTTTTTTCTCTCTCGCTAGTTGAATCAGAGCCTGTAGCTGTGCGTCGCAGTTCAGATTGTTATGATTTTAAGCCCATCCAGTGCCAATTGTACGACATATGTGCTTCTCCCACTGCCAGGGACAGCTGTCCAAGAACCTGCCAAATGTGCGAATACGTCGCCTAGAGACCGATGAAGTTTTACAATCCTTGAACGAGATTGTTAACGCATGTAATTCATCAATTCCTGTCATTATAAAAACAAAAATAAAAAAGAAACTTACCGTCCAACGATTTTAAATTTGTGCAACAAACGAGAAAACATCGAAAATAAGTATCTAAAAAATCTGGCTCTGTGGCTAGCGATAAGATGGCAAAAATACAAACCAACCTCTTCTCATTTTCCACACAATCAATGTGGGCTCAGAGGGCAGAAGATGACTCACCCCCTCAACCACTGATTATTTTAAAAGCGGGGTTTCCTGTCCCCAGATATGATACAAATATATGTTGTTTACCTTGCGGTGGGTTTGTAATGGAGAAACTTGTGCAAATCTGACTTAAGCTACTTAAAAAAGAGTCAATTTAAATTTCTCCCTGCTTCGTCGTTTCCATTTGGAGATTTTGATAGGTTAACACGCGTCAATCAATCGTTATAACATAACCAAAGTAAAGCGCGCGCTCTGATTGGTCAATTTAGCGTCCCCCATTTACCCATGACGTGAGCAAATGCAAAGACTATTTTTCCGCGCGCACTTGTTTTTTCTGGTCACGTAAGATTTGTTAAATAAAAGGGAACTCTTTAGCTACAATGTATCAATGTTATGTTATAAAACAAATGGTAAACACCACAGCGTACACTATAGAGTTATGGATGCACGCGGGAGGTTGCTAAGCACGAAAGAAGCGTAAGAGTCGCTCGAGGCGATAGCCGAGAGCGACTCTAGCTTCTTGAGTGCTTAGCAAACCTCCCGCGTGCATCCATAACTCTATAGTGTACGCTGTGGTGTTTACCATTTGTTAATTAACGCAGGAGTGAGGCCCGGTTTAAACGTCGCATTTTACATGCGCCGAATCTATTACTAATTTAAGTCGACCTGAATTAAAAAAGTTCGGCATTTGATTTAAACGTCGCATTTAATTGTACCGAATTTAATTGCCGAGTGCGAGTGACAGCTTCATTCCCAGACTCCGCTCTAAGTCCGTCAATATGGCTGACAAAAATAAGGATATTTTGTGTTTTCGGCGTTTATGCCTCTCAAGCACCATTCGCGCTAACAGGAAACGGCAACTTATAATGCAGATCGCAGTACATATTCTGCTAGCAAGAAGAAGACGGCTTCTGTAAGTTTGTTCCCTTGTTATCAGGCTTTTCCTATCGCAAAGAAATGCCATAACACGTGTCCCAAGACCCCGATCGTGCCGTCGATTTATACGAAATGAAGGCTGGTGGCACAAGGTATGGACTACATATTCTGATGTTCGATTCTTTCCCGCCAGTTTTCTTTGCGCATGTCATGTACCATAAAACTGCATATTCGACTGGATTAGTCGAATACTCGACTGAACTCGCATTTAATACAAATCTGCCGAATTTAATTGATTTAAACGTCGCATTTTACATGCACTTAATTCGGCAATTAGATTCGGTGCATGTAAAATGCGACGTTTAAACCGGGCCTGACAAAGTGGAAAAAAGGGGTAACATGGTCAATTCCGGCAGCAACAAGAAGTACTTCATCAGGTGGAAACCATATACTTTATCACTTGATTTCTGTTTGCCAGTTACATTTGTATCTTGCACGCTGTTTTTCTTTCCTTTCTGTTTACATGATATTACGATAGTATATCACGCACTGTTTTCTTTCTCTTCTGTTCGTTTATGTTGGTATCTCGCGAACTGTTTCCTGTCTTTTCTGTTTGTTTGTTACGTCTGTATCTTGCGTACTGTTTTCTTTCTTTTCTGTTTGTTTGTTACGTTAGTATCTCGCGCACTGTTTTCTTTCATTTCTGTTTGATCGTTTATTACGTTAGTATCTCGCACACTTTTTCCGGTCTTTTCTGTTTGTTACGTTAGTATCTCGCGCACTTTTTCCGGTCTTTTCTGTTTGTTACGTCAGTATCTCGCGCACTTTTCCCGGTCTTTTCTGTTTGTTACGTTAGTATCTCGCGCACTTTTTCCGGTCTTTTCTGTTTGTTACTTTAGTATCCTGCGTACTGTTTTCTTTCTTTTCCCTGAACAAAGGACTAAAAATTGTCTGATTCCCGATTGCGCCCGTTTCGACCCAGGGAAAACTCGACACAGGGCCTTTACGGTTTGAAGTCCAGCAAACCACGAGAAGTTATAAAACTTCACCATTTATTTTTATCCTACCTACATTCGTAAATACACTTCAATGCAATCTGTTTAAAACTCGGAATATGTAGCTAAATTTGGCTTGTTTCTAACTATTATCCCTCCACGATTTTTGCAGAAAACCCTTTAAAGTCAAATCGTTAGAAGCTCTGTCACGCAATGGTCCCCACAAAAGTTGCGTTACCAGACACTGGTGGTGTGATTTTCTGTTCAGAACATGATTTTTTCTCAGTGGAGGAATTTTTCAGCCGTCTAGTGAAAATTGACATGAGTCAAATTAAATAAAAAAGGTAAAAAATATATATAATAAAATAGAATACAAATACAATCAAGTTAAAAAGCCAAAATGACAATTCACGTAAATTGTGGATATTCTAAATCGCGCCTTACTTATCGAGAGTTAACGACAGAACTGATTAATTTTTGCTGAATTAATGTCGACCTCTAATGGTGTTCTCAACCTGTTCAAGCATAGTATTAACCTGGGAAAAGAGAATTAAATGTAATTTAAGCGAAGCTTCCGGACGGTTGCATGCTGAATAATGTAGCCTAAACTAATCCCAACGTTTCATTTGCGTCCATGTTAACCCAGGTTCTTTTCTTGTTTAATGGCACCGCAACGGTGTTTCCTTCACCCACACATTGTCACTTCAAATTTCATTCTTTAAGAGAAATTTACTTCGTCGCTAAAACGACCCAAAAGTGACCCAAAAATGACATGACGCACGCTTTTACATTACAGTTTGACCCGCGCTAAATTAAACAATGAAAACCAAATATGATAAACAACAAGCAGCAAGTAAACTAAACAACTAAAGTTTGAATTAAATATCATTAACTACAACTGAAGACACTTCAATTAGTTTTCTTCTCTGGCTTTTTCTTTACCTAACGGCAGCCGATATCTGAGTTTACTTCGGTTTAAATTACAGTTTTCTGTTTAACATCAAAACAATTCAAAAGCTCCTACGTTGATCGTTTTACATTAGTTCCATTGCACAATACACCGAAACTAACTAACCTTTCACAAAGAAAACTGCTGATAGCGAACGATGTAAGGTACTAAATTGTAGTCGTATTCGGTATTAAGACAATCTTTTTTATAATCGAAAAATATAGAATTAAATTAATCTGAATAAACACATAACAACATGTACACCTGTTGATTTTTGTCTGGGGAGCGCCCATTGAACGGGAAATGACAAATGTCGGAAAGGGCTTTTTTTTTAAGACGGAAATACAAAATATGTTCGGGGACAAACTTATATTCAACGGAAAGAAGCAGTCGTGAAAGTACTCATCTACCTAGGAAAAAACAGAAAACATTTTTCCCCCTCTACATATCTTCAATCGCCATTCCCCATTCCAAAAACATTACGGACAGACTCTTACAACAGATCTGTATGTATCAGCGTTCGGTTGTATAGATATTCACAAGAGCTCCACAAAACCTTTCATAGCACCGTGTCGCCATCTGAGTTTAAAATCTCCTCCAATGTAGCAGCATCAGGACTTTTAGGAATCGAGCCGTTCGTTGTTGTAGTTGTAACTTCGAGTTTGCTGTCCTTTGGCTCTCCGGCTTCTTCGGGATCAGGAGATGACCTAAAGAGCGACAAAACTGTAGTGTGAGACCACTGGTTCCGTTCTCATCGACTTCCACTCCCGGTAATTCAATTCCAATCCTTATTCTTTAGGAAAGTGACTCCTTGAAAAATATCCTTTAAAATTTCACTATCATTTAATTACATGAATTCCTGCAAAGGCTCTATTCTTTCCTACTTACGGTTTCGAAAATTGATCCTCGGGGACCTCTAGGATGCCTTCATCGCTGCTACTCGCACTTCGTTTTGTCCGTCTGCCGTCTTCTTCCCCAGCTTTTGGCCTGTCCCAGCTTAACTTCCTCGACAGCATATTAGAAGGGGCTTGACCAGGTGACCAGGGTTTGGGTAGAGTCGCTGATCGCAAGGCTTGCTTCTCTGTCCCAGATGTGCTTCGTTGCACCTTCAGTGACATGGACCGCCCACCTGGTCTCAATGCTTCTTTGCCATTCTCGCGACTTACCCACAAATCGTCTTTTACCACAGCCGACTCGTGGCCGTCTTTCTTTTTGACCTCTTCCTCCATCTTCGCACTTTCTACTCTCTCTTTCTCGCTGTCAACATCTTCTACCTTCTTTTTAGCTTTCCCCGTCTGTTCCTGTACTCCTTCAGTTGGCGTCTCAATATTTTCCTCTGTTTTAATCTCTTTCTTATCTTCCTCTTCCGTCTTCTTCCCATCTTCAACTGAAGAACTATCTACAACTTTGTCTTTAACTTCCTCAGGTTTCTCTTTTCCCTCCACCTTTTCCACTTTTTCTACTTTCCCATCTAGTTCTTCCTGTTTTTCCGATTGTTTTGTTTCCGGTATAACCTCTTTCGTTTCTTTTGGTTGTTCGTTCTTCAATACTTCCAGTTTAACGCCTTCTTTAGCTTCCGATTGAACTTCTTTTTTTACTTCCGGTTCCTTCTCTTTATTTTCGTCTTTCTTTTCTTCCCTTGATTCTTTCTTGGAGTCCTTCTTACCAGGCCGAGGAGCCGGTTTTGGCGGAGTACCAGACGGCAGCCTGGGCCTCGAGCTCTTAAAGGACGACGGTTTGACAAGTCCCTCCTTTGCGATTTGCGGGCCTGTTTCTTTACTTCCGGGAGCAGGAGCAGGTTGCGAGCCCTTGTCTGGTTCAGTGGGTTTGCTATCGGCTGGTTTATCCGTTACTTTCTGTGAAAATATCGAGTTAAATAATCTGTTAAGTTACAAACAATAACTACGATAACAGAGAAAACGGAGGGTTCAAAATGGATTCAAAACAGTTGAAGGTCCGAGATTCAAATCCTTACGGGGCGTTATGGGGAACTGCGATGTTTTCTTCATCCCGAGCTCGAAATAGAAGTTTAAACTTTCCTTCAAAGTACTTCTTTTTTCGGCATACAGTAAAATCCTGGAAACACAAATATTTTTTTCAAAATCTCCTCAAAGTTTGATTTGTCGGTAGTAAACATCAGAGAGGAATATTTTGGCCATCATGATAACATTGTTGTTTAAATCAATAAAATAAACTCAGTTGTTCTCACCCTAACTAAGCTGGCCGCCCTCTCTTGCCTCAGTTTCATCTCAGCCAAGAGTCCTCCACCCGCAGCTCCACCTATTCCAATTCCAAATTTTGGAGGTCCACGCGGCTTAGCAGCAGGCTCCTCCGGGGCTGGCTTAGGGGCATCCTTCTCAGGTGTGGATCCCCCAACACGCGACTGTGCGGATGGCGCTGTCGCGGTCCTGTCGCGAGAAAGAGCAAATGGTTTCATGCCCAAGATGGGTGGTTTGGTGGTCACTGGTTTCTCTCCTGACTGAGTTCTTTCTCGTTTAGTCATTGAAGGAGCTCTTTCTTTTGACAATTCGTCATTTTCTTCAACAGTTTTCTTTTCTATGGTTACCTCGGGTTTCGTTTCAGTGGGTGTCTTCGGCTTAGTTACTTCTGGTTCCTTTTCCAAGGAAACCTTTTCGATGGGGGCTGCTGGTTCTTGGGTCTCTTTCGCTGCAGGTTGTTCAGGTTTCTTATCGGAAGGCACTCTTTCTTTAGACATTTCTGGCTTCTTTCCAGAAGGTATCCTCTCTTTTGAGGCTTTGGGCTCTTCTTTTGGAGAGGCCTGATTTTTCTTCTTTTCAGTTTCTGAGAAAAAAAAATACATACTTCCTGTAGCTGTGCAAAGACATAGAGACATAGAGGTTAGAAGAAAGTCATACAAATAAGATGTTGGGAGCAACAGCATAAACACGATTTGAGTTTGTGACGGGTCGCAAGAGGTTCTCTATGCGTCACCGAGAGGAAACGAATCCTCTATTAATATTTAGTATTTCATGGTCTACGTTAAAAGAAGCGACATGAATTATGTCAGCAGTAAACTGAGTAGGATTGAGGTACGTGACTGAGAAAGTCGCCTGAACAGCTAAAACAAAGAAGAACGATTGACCATACTAGTGACAATAAACTAATTATGATGCTGGTTTTTGGATAAGTTTTTTTTCAGAGGTGGGAACTGAACATATGACCTAGCTATCAGGTAAGTTCTCTAAGGGCTCAATCGTTTAACAGTAACAAGCCTGTTTTGAGATCTTTCGGAAGTTTTTACACAAAAGGCTTGATGCAACTTTGCAATGAAACAGTACTTGAAAAAATAACTCTGTTTCAATAAAGTTCAATTATCACTATTGTGTTTTACCAGTCTGTTTGCTGTGGTCTGTGTACCAGGCCGTGGATTTTCCCTCGCCCGTGCTCGGCGCCGTTAGGGCGCGATCTCTACTTGGCTTCTTCTTGAGAAACCCAGGAAGACTTATACCACTGGTCAAACGAACAAATAACAAACATAAAAAATGCTGAATTGTACTGGCCTACATGAAAAATAAACAGCAAGAAAAAAGGAAATATCATCGAGCATAGAATGTCGCAGCAAGGTGGCAAACGATACAAACGTACATATAAACAATTAGTAATTGTTGTTACAGGTAAATCACTAGAAAAAGTGCAAGAAATGAGGATTGTAAATAATACCCGATTTGACAGGCTGTTGACCAGATCTTCCAGGATACCAGGATTATTATTTTTCACATTTTTTTGGGAGGGGAGGGGGAAGGGGGGAGGGGGAGGGGGAAGGAGAGAGGGGGAAGGGGAGAGGGGGAAGGGGAGAGGGAAGAGGGGAGAAGGAAGAGGGGAGAGGGAAGAACCGTTTTCTACTCGCAAGTCACGATATACGACAAAACTGCCTTTTTTCCCTAAAATCTCTCACGATGTACTACTAGGTCAATAGTAAGTGGATCTTTACTCACCTTGGCTTCCAACTCGACTTTTTATGTTCCTGCAGAAGACAAAGACCAAATCAAGATGAACAAAATCAACGACAAATGAAAACCCCATTACAACACATCAAAATCCAAAGGGACTGGCAAACACAGGTTCTCCAAGACGTCGTGATTGTTTGAAAAAAAGGAGCTGTTATACCAAGAAACGTTACCATTTACTTTACTTATGATTGCTGCGCTGAAAACAATCGTTTTATCGATATCTGTGTATCAAGATTTTTTTTTCGGATAACCTTCTAAAATTGAGCTGAGAAAAAGTCTTTCGTTACAAGCCACGTATTAAATTTTGTGCAATCTCATTAAATATCATCCAGCGGACTTACACTAGACAATACATCCCGTAGAACTTACTACCTGCCTGGTGGGAGTCGTGATAGTCGAAAATGTGAGGGTCTTCTTTTAATTCGTTTAATATAGATGCAATTGTGAGAAACTTGTCGGATTTTACCGCCTCTTCTCTTCTCTCCAAAAAGGTTCAAGTGGGTCGTGAATGGAAGTTATTTAAGAGAAGATCTAAATAGGATTTAATAGCTCTCGCACTTATCATATTTAACGACAAGTCCATAACTTGTTACCTCATTCTCTTTAGCCTTGGGTGAAGGTTTCGGTTTGGGTGCAGGTTTAGGAGGAGGTGTTTTGCTTGAAGTTGCTGGTGGCGTTTTAGTCGCTGATGTCTTCTTTACGGTTTTCTCAGGCGTACCTTCAACTTTCGGCGGCCTGACAGAGAACATGAAGTGAGCTTCGAAATACGGTTTCTCGTTTCAAGTACACATAAACTTTACTAGGCATGCACATAGTGACCGAGTGATGTTAACAAAGATGACTTGATCTACCGCACACAACAGCACCTTATCTTTCCCATATTTGAGGCAGTGCACAAAGTACGTGAAGCCTGTTGAATAAACTATTTTTCCGACAGGAAAACATATCGTATTTTTTGTTTGAGGATTAACATGTGCTATTACAACTAACAAGTTTAGATCGTTAAAATCTTAATATATTTAGTGGGTCCTTACTTTCGGAGCTTGCCCACGTGTCCAGAGCATGATCTAACTGTGAGCATTGTTACTGCTACTGCCCCTAGGTGGTAGCCTAGTCCATCACAGGGTAACCCCCTATCCCCCACCCTCCGAGCCTCCCTGGCCGTTTTCAGGTACTCATTTATACTGCCAGGTGAAGAGAAGCCACAATGTAAAACGAAGGCAAAAAAAAAAAAAAAAAAACACACGAAGACACTCACTCTTGCACTGTGTTGGTCCAGAATGCCTCGATACCTTCATTTTCTTTACTCTCGTCCTGAGCGACAGCTGGCCTGTTGGAGGGTCGGGTGGGGAGGCGCCTTTTTTGTGGGGGCCGAGCGCGATCCTTGCCTAAGTGCTTCAGCCCTGAGGTCTTCATCTCCAAATCGTTGAAATCTGGATGATGCACCAAAAATATGGTATAAAAAAAGGAAGAAAGTAACCGTTCTACCTCGAAAACTGGGCTTGCAATAAGACTCAACATGAAACTTATGAGTTGATCATAAATATGTTTCGGTAAAATTCGATAACAAACTTCTGTGAAAACTTTGCTTGGTTGGTTTGGCATTCAGTAATAAATTGGAACTTGCTTGGGTTCTACTCCTTATAGAGAAACCAGGTTTTCTGTTTGTCCTATATTGGCAACAAACGTGGAACATATTTCTATATTTCCTTTTTATTTCTAACTAAACGCATATTTGCGTTCACTCAAACTTTCCGTTGGCAAGAAACTTTGTTTTTTTGGAACTCCTTGGTTCACGATCACGTCTATATGCACGATGAGAATCGCGTTTATGCTTCTCTCGATTAACATTAGATAGCTCAGTTGATAAATATATCTTTGGTTTCTCGATGAAAGGTTCACTCATAAATGTTCGCTCCAAAGAGATCTCTCATAAGGTTTGCGGATCGACACGTTCCGAAAACGATCGATATCTTTAAGTGGGTCTACCGCGAACGCTGTGTACATATTTTGTATGCGTTTGGAGCGCATTATACACAGTCTCCGTGCTGATGTGCTTATCAGTCAAAACGTCGTGCATGCGTGTGAAGGACTTGACTACGATTTGCGACTGAAGAAAACAAAAACCAATTTCAACTAGAGCATTTCGTTTGGAAAGTCCGAATAACAAATTAACCCTTGTGGAAAACAAACAGCTAACGCACCAGCTTTGACTGGGACGACCCCTTGAGGCAGCGACTTTCCTTCAACTTCATCCTTGGCTACTTGACGTTTTTCTTCTTCTTCCCCTGTTTTCACCTTATCCTCGACTTCCTTGACGACCTTCTCGTCTTCCTCGACCAGCCTGTTGTTGGATGCTGGCCGTCTGTTCACTGTGGGTCTTCTCTTGTGGCTCCTTCCACCCCCCTCTGTTCCAGCCCCTGCAGGCACAGTAAGTTGGGCCGCGCTCAAGCGATTACGAGCTTTGCGAGCCGCCTTCAAGAAAAAAAAAAAGGGAAAAAAATCAATAATGATGTAATCGTGGCGAGGAGCGAAGTTAATTCTTAACTCCGAGAAGTACACAGCGCCGCAAGCGAACACTAGTGGTGATAATCCATGAGCCACATAAGCAACTGCAGCAATCAACAAGTTACAAAAAGCAATTCAGCAGCAACCTAGTTTTGCCTTGCTTCACTCTGTCACTGGTCTGCAAAATTCCCGCTGCCTTCTTAACGAATCAGAGCAAAACTTAAACAAGTTCCACCTTAGTCGCTTTCCCGCGCTTCTCTGTAATTTTCCTTTACATTTACTATTGTGCTTTATGACATTCGACCGAAATCCGCTTCATATCATTTCCAGATTCAACTGTCTTACCGCTGCCACATCGTCTTCTTCAACGCTCTTCTCAGTCTCCGTGTCCTTATCTTCCATTTTGCTTCGGTGTTCTCTGAGAAGGAGGTCCTGTGATGAAATATTTGTTATCCACTAGTTACTACCGCGAAATGTCTTGTTAAGGTACTAATGATTTTGTGGTACATGATTAAAACAGAAACGGCACTTTGGATGCGTTATTGACCACGCAAGAGGTCAAATATTGATTGATTGAATTGCTCCTGATTGAATATTGATTGATTGAAATTGGATGATTATCATGTTAGCAAATTTGAATTATTTTTTTGCGTTGTGTCAACCATAGTCGAGGTCCCTGAGTACTCAAATGAACAACGAGGGCTAAAGTGTATCTCCGGTCATCTGAACAGAACGGGCTTGGTAAACAAATAATTTATTACAACGCCAAGACAACATGATAAAGAAATGAAAAATAATTTTAAGATACTAATTCTAGTTTTACATATTTCACTTGTTTACAAAAGTGTTTAACTGAGTTTTGCGACTCAATCGCCATGAAAACTAAAGGAAAATCTTTTTTTTCCTTCACGTTAAAAAGTTTCCCAGTACAGGACGTAGAGAAGCTGGTAGATGTGGGCAAAACAATCCCCATCAAGCACTAACAATAGATCGTTTTCAGTCACGTGACCACTTTACAATTGGCCGCCATATTGGTGCACATGTAAACAGTGAACTCGTATCGCGTGAGCTCTAAAAAATGGTTTTGTGTGCGATTTTTGGCTGTGGAACCCGAACTGTTCGTGATAAAGGAGTTTATATGGCAAGAATTCCTTCAGTTGTAACAAATCAAGGCGACGAAATAAGAATTCTTAGCGAGGAAAGGCGAAAAAAATGGATTTCTGCCATCAGCCGAAAAGACCTCACGGACAGCATTTTGGAGCACGGACGAGTCTGTGGTAGACATTTTATCTCAGGGAAAGCTGCAAAAGTGTGGGATAGGTACGATCCAGATTGGATTCCAACCCAGAATTTAGGCCATAATAAATGTGATGCCGCAGAAAAGCTTCAAGCAGATCTAGAAGCTGCCGGGAAACGAGACGAGAGGGTCAGAGATCGTGAGATGAAGCGTGTTGCGGCAGAAAATGAAAAGCGGCTCAGGGAAGAAATCGAGGCCAAGCGACAAAAAATTGACGAACCAGGGGAAAAGGTCAGTGACATTTCTTTCAATTTGGACTCAGCGATGGAAGTGGAAACTGAAACAGGGACAGCTACTCAAACTGAGGAGTTCGATTATTTATTTCACACCTCGACTGCCAAACCAACATTCGACGAGACTTACTTCGCAAATGACAACGAGAAGGTGAGATTTTACACTGGATTGCCTGCTTATGATGTCCTGCAAACAGTTCTACAGTATGTTTCGAAATTCGTTGTAAGAAAGTCGCCAACTTTGTCACAGTTTCAAGAATTTGTTCTCACTTTAATGAAACTTAAACTGAACATGCCAATGCAGGATCTTGCTTACCGCTTTGGTATTTCCATTGCAACAGTTTCAAGGAAGCTTCCAGACTACGAAAGGCTTTAAATTGCTTTTGCGTGTAAAAGCTGGTCTCAAGAACCAAATAACAGAGTAAATCTGTCGATTCAACCGGCGGAAGACAGTCAGGTTCGAAGTGTTTCCCCTCTATCAAGGCAGGATCGATTCCAATCGTCGAGATTTTCTTAACGTAGCGCTCTCTGACTTTCCCATCCAGCTTTTTAGCGTAATCAGACAGGGGAATTTGAACAACATTGTCAGGATCAGACGAAGAATTTTTTTTTTCCTCGGAAGCCATAATTTTCGACAGTGAACTGAGAAGAATTATAACTTTGGACTCTGTTTGCATATATTTCTTACTGAAACACGTGACTCGGATGTGCACCAACATGGCGGAAATTAATTCTGTGACGTCACGTGAAAACGATCTATACTACCTTGGGACTTATCCAGATACAAATATTCAGTTATTCAACCAGAGTCCTCTTTATTAATACTTGTTCATGTCGGTGTGAAATTTAGTGACCGTCACCAACAAGTGTACCAGACAGTTCACCAAAACAAAAGGATAGCAAATCCAAAAAAATAATAAAGAGATTCATCGTCATTTCATTGCGATTTTAACCACATCCGACATAACCATACCATGTTTCCGTTACTATAATTGTACCCTGTTCAGGAATCTCGCTAACGCGTAAATTTCAGTATGTTTGTCACCCTTGCCGGCTGCCTTTGTTTGCGACAAAACACTTGGCATTCTTGGCAAACTTCGAACAACGGATTTTCACAAATATCCTCTCGTAGATTTTCTCAATTAGATGCGTTGACCACGCCATAACGTTACAACTCTACGCGAATTCCACTAGGGTCAAGTTACTGTGCAAGTAACCGTAACGATTATCATTAAAATAATACTCAAATACAATCGTAAAAATATTCTTTGGAGCAAGGTAAAATAAAAGTTGCTGCAATTCCAATGTCACCACTAAAATTGAGTTACCTTTGTTTTTCAAAATTTTACAACATGAACACACGCATATGCAGGATTAATGTCTACTGTGGACATAAACAAAGTGCCAAACGAGAACAAGACCGAAAATGGGCTCTGTCCTGGTGTACCGGTTCACAAGGGAATTACCATTGTTCTTTCTTTGTTTAGGAGTCATTGGTTAGCTGTTGTGTATTGTTCGGTCTTTTGTAACGGCTCTTGTGAACCGGTACACGAGGACAGAACCCGAAAATGTAACAATGAAAAGTTTCGATCTTTGAGAGAACATGGTTTCGTCTCCGACTCAGTGTCTACCTACCACTTCTTCTTTACCTTCAATTGCCCACTAAATAAATACAGTTCTAGTTCTTATTCTCCTCTTTACTCACCAGTTTATTGACACTATTTTCCAGCTGATGTATCACAATCTCCATGATCGTGTCCGCCATGACAGATGCCACTGTAAGCTTGTCTTCGCTGCAAATGAAAACAACAGGACCGAAGTGGGGTGGGGTGAGGTTATTTGGTCACATTTCAAGTTTTCACTAAATACCGAAAGAGTCACGGTGCGGTACTGGTAACGGAAATGTTTCAAGAAATCTTAGGTTTATTCTAAACGGTTAGGGATAACTACCGAGCGAATATTTCACTTTCAGTTAAAGCACTGAAAAGATAAAGGAAGTTTCAAGTCAGAGAATCATAATTCTTTTAGGTAAGCCAGATTTGCTTTCACACATCAGTTTTATATTGCTGGCAATGTATCCCTGGCTCACAAAATTAGCCAGCGGTTTGGCCGCACGGTTGAGACTGTATGTTCAAACAGTTTTCCCTAATAACCATTGTGAATGTTTATCAAAATTGGGGATCCAGTTCAAGAATTGACAAGTCTGGCTTGTTTGTTGTGATTAATAACGGAAGTACCTAAAAGGCTGAACCAGTTAGGCTGTTTTATTTCGCGTTTTAATTCCCCATATAAAATTGTTCTATTTCTTTTACCAACACAACAAACATGATTTACAAACTGTCCGCACTAGTTTAAGGGACATACGTACATAACTTTACATAAGTAAGCCACTTTTGAGTGAAATTTTATCCATATAAACTCCCCTGACTAAATAATAAAATCGAAAGGTTGTTGAGTGTCACTTACCTTAATCTATTGGCAATACCAGCTGCAGCTCGAGTAAGAATCACTTCTTCCACAAAAGTTTCATTCAGACTTGACTTGCCTTGTACAACAGCCAGTAGACGGCTTTGAACATCCTAGAAGCAACACGATTTTGAACATTTAAAACACCCCTTGCGTTCTCATGTCCACATAAAACTAGGTAGCTAACAGACCACTTCTCCCAAGTGGATTTGTACAAAGAAAAGCTTGTGTGCTAAAGTGTAGAGGGCCTCCTCTGAAGGCAACTGCATACTTCTGAAGGTAAATCTGTCAGCCCAAGACTATTATAACACAACGGCTGTAAGAGTACGAGTGTTATGGTCAACCAGCAGTGAAATATAGAAGATGCATTTCTATACCGCTCGGGAACCACACAAACATTTTTCTGCAATAGATACAACTTACGTCTGAGGAGGTGATATACGGACAAACTTCTTTGGCACAATCAATCATCTTATCCATATTATTCTGAAATCACGCAAACACACAAACCTCTACGTTACGAGACAAATAACCCTAGCATCATTTTTAGATTAAAAATTATAATTCAGTCGAAACAGGACGCTTAATGTTGGTCCTACATAACGCAGTATGCCGCATATACGCCACAAGGACTTGCTCGTAACCAGGCTATTCCCTCAGCACTCAGCGATGAACCATCCAACTTACGGAGACTGGGGCTCAATTCTTCTATGGGACTTACATTTTTTTCTTTTTTCAATTTTTGTCTATCAATTCAACGGAAAATTGATAAACCAAAATAATCTGAATCAATAGATATTTCTTAATCCTTTGAGGGTTACCACACACTAAACTTTACTTCTTAATTTACAAAAGGCCTCAATCCAAGTCTCCACACAGCGAACATCGACTATCAAAATTTTGAATCCCGCATACATATTTGTTTTTAATCAAAAGTATGCGCTGTACACTTCCCTGCACTTTACTTTGACTGGTCAAATTGCGGGACGTTTTCTTTATCTACCTTCATCTTCTCTTCAGCTGCCTTGTAAAACTCCCCTGCCAGCTCAGCAAATCTGGCTTCAACATCACTGTCACTTGTGCACAAATGGAACTTCAGTAGCAGCTGTTAAAACCAGAGGATCATTTAACATCCAGTTGACAATAAAACAGTTTTCAACTGAGTGTCGAGAGTAATCCGGAAAAGCTTTGTTTTTCTTTTATTTCACAATCTGATTGGTCCAGAAAACTCCCATCATCCTCTCAAGCAATCACATTCAAAACTAAGCCAATCGTGAATTGGTCACTCTAGATTTCCCGAACTTCCACAAGTTTGCTTTTCTCACGTTGTGTTCTCATTGGCCCTTAGTGCTCGGTTTAACGACACTATATCGAAATGCGCTCTTTTGTGAATCCTTTTATGTTCTTTCAAGTCTTGATCTCTCTTTACCTTACATGGGAAACTTGCCACCGACAATTATCGTGGAAAACTTGTTGAAGTACATTTCCCCTTAAACATTTGAAATGTCACCTTCGTTAAATATTGTATTGTATCGTATTGTTTCCTAAACTGCCGTGTCATGCAAAAAAATTGCCACTCTTCCAAGTTCCAAAGTTTACTACTGTACCAAGAGAAAATTTAGTTGCAATTTCTCCATGTACCAGATGAAAACTTATCAAAGAAAAGACGCTTTAAATTACATGCCCAGTAACAGTGAACACACCTGTTTAAGTTTGTCTGCATCCTGTATAAAATTGTTTGCAGTTTTAATTTCGTTCTTCACATCCGGATCTTTGGAGGTTCGGAGCGCGCTCACGAGGTCCTGTAACTGTACTACAAGCCGGTCTACCATCTGAAGGAGTCGAGGAACGATCAGTAATATGGAGCTAACAAACACATCAACCGACCGACAACTGGTACTAGTTTTCTCATAAAAGAAACCCAACTGCACAGAGTAACATATTGTGGTTTAACGTACCTGTTGCTGTGTGGAAGTGAGCAGCAAGCCTTGTTGTAATCTGTAGGCCTGTTCTGTTACTACTTTGTGCGGAGACTGATTCCTCAGCAACAACTTTTCGATCTACAACGAAATACATCAAGACATCCTTACATTCATTACGTTAACAAAAAGGAAAAAGATCCACGAGATCCCCTGCTTCCTTTTCTTTTCATACACGAACTAAATTCAATTTCATTGCGCTTGAATGCCAATTCGAAAGGGTTGCAACATAAACTAATGGAATGCATAATTACAGCTATTTCAAATGGAATGTCGGAAGTAGTCACGAACTGTGCTACATTCGCTTTGCTCCGCGCTATCGTTGATCAACTGACAATTCGCATCTCTCTGTGGACCAATCAGATGAAAACTTAAACCAATCACCACTTGGACTCTTGCGTTTTCCCGCGCTTACAGCCATTTGCACGTGCTCACTTTGAGTTCTTATTGGCTGATCGTGACATTGTTCTTCGCTGCGATTGGCTGTATGGTATTACTTGGTTGGTTTTTCGACCTTGAACTGAAAAGCGCTCTACGGAAAGTTTATTGATTAATATTCACCTTTCTCAAATGCTGCTCCGTCTGTGGTTTGAGCGACTGTGTAGCATCGTGAAGAGGCATGGGCATGGAAAGAAGTGTGTGGTTGCTACAACATAAAAACACAGACATCAACAGCATATCTTTGATCCTGTTTAACCATTACGCCACACAAATATATCACTTAATACTTAAACCAATCACCACTTGGACTCTTGCGTTTTCCTGCGCTTACAGCCATTTGCACGTGCTCACTTTGAGTTCTTCTTGGCTGATCGTGACATTGTTCTTCGCTGCGATTGGCTGTATGGGATTACTTGGTTGGTTTATCAAGTGGGAAGTTATGCTCACCTTTCCAAGGCTGCTGCAATGTCAGCAACACCTCTATGAGTTGTCCCATTCTTGTCCCAGTCGAGTGTTCTGAAATGTTCCAAGGTATTATAAGCGTATTCTCTTGTAAAAGTAGACAAGCACCCCCGAGGATGTCATAAGACGAAAGAACTAGCGTGCTTTGGTTCACGACGGAGAGGGATGTATTTACGGAGACCAATTGAATAACTTGTAGCCAAACCATCATTCAACTAATTCCGATTCCACCAGGAAAGGAAACCTTGGCGTATGGGTTTATTTTTCTTGATAAAGCTCTAAAAAACTTTTCGCAAATATTTTATGTCTGGCGCGACGATTTTCAGCTAAGCTAAGGGGAAGTGGGATGATGAAGTCATTCCTTACCTCAGTTTGCTGTTGATTTGAAGAGCTTTAGCCAGAATGCGTGCTCCCTCGTCTCCGATTTGGTTTCCACTGAAAAACAAGCACATTCCATGCTGATGAATTTCAACATGCAATTATCTGTGTTTGTGAATGCTATTAGTTACCTTGTTGAGAAGAACAAGATCTTTTGATCAGTGATCGATATCGAGAAACCCTTCGGTCAACAACCTCCAACGGGTGTTTGAGATGGACAACCATGCGTACGTGACCTACCAGTGCTGGCAAATTTTGAAAAGCTGTCGCTACTTGTTACTCAGAGCAGACCTTCATTTCCTAAAACTTTTTCGTGGTATTGAGAAAGCAGAAAATATAAAATCATGCTTGGTTAACCAAGCTGCTGGTTTACCTGATGTCAAGTTCTTTTAATGTTTCATTTGTTCCAAGAGCATCTAGTAACGGAATGATGTCATGTTTAAGTTTGGAATCGGCTAACGAGATTGATTCGAGATGCTGAAAAAGGAAAACAAGGAAAAGCGTCATGAGAATTTCACTGATTTCTACAATCAGATATCAAATTAATAAACAATCAACGTAACTTTGTTTGTTTGGTTCTCATGACTTACTGAATTTTCCTCAGATATCAGTTGCACCAGTGCCTCCATAACTGCAGTTGAGCTCCTGAAAGACATAAGAAACAGTACTTAATGTAAAATAGAGATCACACAAACAACACCTAAAAGTTCAAGTAAAGAGGACTATGGAAAACTCTGAACAATATCGTTACTGTAATTAGCACCCAGATCTTGCAGTTTGACGGCGAGAAAAAAAATTTGTTAAATTTTACGGTTAGAAAGAAAAAAACAAAAAAAAACCATTCGTCACTAACCCCCCAAAATGTTTTGGACAAAATAAATCTCCTTTATTACTGATTACACAAGTCGAAAAATTAACGTCGCGTCTATTTTGGTTATTTTTTAAGAATTTTGATTTCAACTTTCACATCATCCCCATCCATAAGCATTCTTGTATACTTTTGCATACTCTTCAGAATTATATTTTTCTATCTCATCAAACGAAGATTTTGTGGTTTCTGACACATTACTGAAGGGCAATTTTGTTACTGGTAGAAAACTATTCCAGTAACCTATTGTATCTCCTACAATGAACGTGTATAACTTACCTTTGTTTCATATTCTGTCCCAAGTTTAGATATCTCAGTGTCTTGTTTGATGACAGCTTCTCGAGAATCGGAATTAAGTCCATGTCAAATCCTGAAATTAGAGGAGACAATTCCAAAATTTTTTTCAGATCAGCAGTTTCACCTATTAAGATCTGATCGCTGAAATAAAGCTAAGATTAGTCAATTAAAAACTCACCATTATCACTAATGTTCAACCTGCTGACACATTTCAGGTGGGCTATATTGTCTGCAATTGCTTTCGCTCCAGAACCTCTGAGCTGCAAATAAATTGAAATCGGCATCATAATATTTACATCACTGTTAAAAGAAATAGAGCATTGAATGTAATCCGGGATTTTATTAGTTTTACGTCACTGATCTCTGTGATTGGTCTAGAAATTTCGCGCTACCTCTTCAACCAATAAAATGCAAAGCTAGAGGCAATAACGACTTTGTAATTCACGTCTTCCCGCGCTTTTGAGACGACGCAGTTTACGCGTGTTTACACTGAGCTCTCATTGGCTTCTAGAGACATGTTCTCCTCTTCTGATTAGCCGTTGCCATTACGTTGATTTTGGTTGTATAACTCTGCATCGAAAAGCACTCTTTTGAATATTTTTCAAGTGACGAAAATGTCTTTTGTCACTTTTTTTTGTGTCAGTATTATTAGTGATGTATGTTGGGTAAAATGTCAAAATTTCTTGCATAAATTTTTCACCCCTTAAGTGGATGACTAAAAAGACAAAAATTGCCGTAACTAGGAAAAACAGTAAACACAAAAAGCCAAAATTTCAACCTCACACTGTTATAAAACCACAGCCATGATTTGCTGAACATACCTCATTGTTGCTTAGGTTAAGCTCAACTTCACAAAGTACTCCGTTTTCACGAAGTC
The DNA here is from genome assembly GCF_964205215.1 of Stylophora pistillata. Classification (NCBI taxonomy): domain Eukaryota; kingdom Metazoa; phylum Cnidaria; class Anthozoa; order Scleractinia; family Pocilloporidae; genus Stylophora; species Stylophora pistillata. The sequence continues at coordinate 5,711,804 of NC_142521.1, read as the reverse complement.
CTTCAAGAATTGCTCTACAAAAAATAAGGAATGAGGTTGAAATAACGTATTAAGCGAATTTCCTTAAACATTTTGTAATCCTTTCTATATCCACAATCTAACCATCTCTCGTTGCGCATTTTTAAACCCAAATTAATTCATTAATCTAAACATAATTAAGTTAATATAGTTTGGCAGCATACACACGTACCCAATGATTCTAAATCTATCCTTTTCAAATCAAATTGAAATGAGGATATTGGTGTTTAGGGAAGTACTTAATTCCCCTGTCATCAATTAGCACTAACCTGATGGCGTCAGTATGTAACTTACAGTCTGACACATCCAAAAATTTCAGAGCCTGGGTGGTGCTAAAATACTGTAAAGAAAGTAACCATCAACAATATGTGAGTCAGTTCCCATGAAAATATTCTTTGATGTCACAAAAAAGAAGAAAACATCGGCACATTTCTCAGAGGACACTAGATTTACAGATGCAGTAGTTTTAAAAAGGAGCAAAAAAGTCTTCTTTCTCTGAACTTTTTTTTTTACCTCTTTACCTCTTTCCCTACATGAAACAGTGATCTTACCTGTTTGAATGAAGGTGGAACATCGACATCTTTAGTTTTCCTGCGCAAAATTAACAAAAAAAATTGGTTAGCAACAACATGGTAAAATTGAGTAGAATCATACGGATACCACTACGAAAGTTAAAATTCAAAGTTAAATTTCCAAAATTATACAATTCCAATTGTGTTTAAATCTCTCAGATAGTGTGACCGACATTGCTGTTGATGCGGCATCTTTTCATACTTACACATGTATACGCTTACACTGTATATTTGCTTACTTTGAGGTAAAACTGTTACCGGCCAGATTGATGGTTGCCAAGTGTTGAATGCAGCCTCGGATGAGAGCACCAAATAACTGGAAGAGATACAAATTTCATCATAAGGAAACACTGTAATATTAATACAACCAAAACAGATTGGGTGATGACCTGTGATTGTGAAAATGAATGTGAAAAATAAAAAACACAATTGGAGCAATAATTACATATAAATAAAGTTAATAGGTTAAATTACATTCATAAGATAGGCAATTAAAGGACAGAATACTGATTACAAGGTAAAATTGAAGAACAGTTCCCTAAAATATCAGTCGGCCGACTGTTGGCGAACGAAACACAGAAAACACAACGAAAACAAACTCAGAAATGAGTAAACAGACTGTCATCTTGGAAAGTTTGAACTTTCACAATTACCTCAAAATGAATTTTGACAAACATCACGCGATAGAGGTAAATTTCGAGTGCGAGGCATTATTGGCCATATCTATCGTCATTTATGTGAACTTGATGTGTAGTATCTGACTGACACATTTCGTTCCGATGAAATTGGAAGAGTTTGGTTACTTAGATTTAGCAATACGAGTAAATTTTTTCAAAGACTCACAAAATTGCACTAGCTCGTGTTTCGGTTGTGTTTTGTTGGCCGACAGATATTTTGGGGAGCTGTTTTTCAAATTTACCGATTTACCAAAAATTTACCAATTTACCAAAAATGTTAAAATAACAAAATAATAATTTATTTTTACCAGGTCAAGAGGACATTCAGTATATGAGAGATCCAACTGGGTCAGCATATTTGGCTTGGCTAAGAAATCACACAGACCCTGCAAAGGAGGAAAAAGCTGTTTCAGGTAAGAATTCATTAGAAAACCTGTTCCTTTCACGAAATGCATTTAATTGCCTGTGCGCAGATGTCTACTATTTCCTTTGAAGCATGCAAAAAGGCAATGCATAATAATAATAATAATAATAATAATCTAATAATAATAATAATAATAATGACAGTCTTTATATGACAGTCTTTATACAGGGGGTTCACATCACTGGAGAGCGGTATTCTGTGAGGTTCTGTAATTTAATGGCAGAATCAGATAACATATGCAGTATTCTCCAGAGGTTTTCTAGTATCCAGCTGTAAAACAAACAACAGCCAACAAAGGTTAAATTTTATTTCAGATCAAAGAGAGGTCTTCCATTTCTTCAAGTTGTCTAATTCTAGAGGACCTGCATGAGAAACATTAGGACCAACTGGTGAAAATCCCGGCCATAAGGGCTTCTAAAGAACACTGAATGTGGAAATCACTATCACAGAGAATCAAACAACTACATGGAATCTATTAATACCCCAGGAAAGAAACTTACAGCAACTCCATCTCCTTTGAGAGGATTTTTGCTCAGATCTAGTCTAAATGACCAAAGAAAAAAATACACAAACAAACAAAATTAATTAGTAATAGTAATTCAGTATACAAGACTGACTCGTATCACTGCTAGGAAAGGAGGCATTGAAAATTTCAATTGGAATTCCATTTCAGGCCACCAATCTCTCCCAGACAAAAAATATTACAAATAATAATGTCCTTACAGACAGTGGAGGCACATGTAGCCAACAAGTTTCTGCCACAAACTACTTCGTGTGAGATCTGTTTTATTGTTACAATTATCACAAAGTAAAGTCAGTTTCTTGAGGATTTTTATCAAAAACTCGTGGCACTTGACATATCAAAGAGTTTTTTTAAGCCTTGATCTTTTCACCCTTTACTTTAAAAGTTCTGCAACTTACAAATAAACTGATGAAAAAGAACAACTAAGGGGAGCAGGGGCAGGGATGGCGCAGTGGTGATGGAGTGCTCGCCTCCCACCACTGTGGCCTAGGTTTGATTCCCAGACCTGGCATCACAGTTGTGGGCTGAGTTTGTTGTTGGTTCTTGTCCTAGCTCTGAGGGTTTTTCTCCTGGTCCTCCAGTTTCCTCCCTCCACAAAAACCAACATTCCAAATTCCAATTCAATCTGGAGTCAAGTGTCATGAGCCACCCACTTAGAAGATTGGGCAACCACTTCCTAAATTATTGACTTTAAATAAATCATTATTTATTTTATTAACTAACTTCAGTTAAAAACAAAATTTTGTTCACCTGTTAAAGTACATGTTTCATACCTTTGCAAAGAGCTTTCATTATATTTGCTTGTTTTTAAGGCCTGACCCAGAGAAGAAGCCCCTGAAAATATAAAAGAACAAAACCAGTCAATTAAAGATGTTTTCCTTTTTGCAGAATTGGCAAGCAACCCTGGCAAATCAGATTGAGAGGGAGAGGGAAGCTAACATGAAATAGCCGGCACTTGGACTGCCTATAAAGTGCAAGGTGATGTTGAAAGGAGCTTTTAACCCAACACAATCTTCAAATAATGCGAGTATGAATAGTTTTGCTAACTTAATTGTATAGTATCATGCTATCTTGTGAATCTCTGAGTAAGGTTCCTAATAAAAGATTAAAACCAAAGTTTCTACACTACACAGCCATGCCTTGCAAAAAATTCAGATATATACCTTTTGATGTGATTCCATTGTCAGCAAGAGAAAGAAAGACCAAACCATGAGGAAGTTTACTGAAAGCACCGGCTAGGTGTGTTAAACCTTTAAAAGGAAAGAGAACCACATAATAAACAATCAGTTAGCGAATTCTTAAATACTGTGTAATCAGTGAGCAAATGTCTACATATTACAATTTGAAGGGGGCGTTAACATGCACTAGCCTGTATATGGGAAAATTTGCTTTGGCACATTAGTTCCAAACCCAAGTGCACTTGATTTCAAATTTTAATTACAACTTCCTATTTTTCTCCCTGTCTCTTCCTCTGTCCGACAATGATATAATACATTGACTAAAATTGCATGTGCCTACCCCATTCAGTCCACCAAGAAGTTGCATGAGAGGAAAGAAACTGTGCACACTGTGAGTACCCCCCATTGTCCCTCATAATTAAATCCTTAGAAACCTTTTCTCGAAAACCCTTCACCACATGATATTTTCTGGTCTTGATCGCAACAATGGTTTAATATGTCACTTTCTCATGAGCATATACAAATACAGAGCTTTGAGAGGGAGCCAGGGAGAACTCATGTTGGTCTAAATGTCACCCCTATATCATGAAGACAACCCTTAATTAACAGAGTCGCATCAACTGATGTAGGAGATGCCTTTGCTTTTTATTTTTAAAGGAAGAAGCAACCACATGTCATGTATTGATTACATGATCACCATGCATGCAAACACTTAAAAACCAACCTCTATCCTCAATGGAGTTCATATTTAAACTCAGGGAGTGCAAAGCTGTTTTGGGATTTGAAGTGAGAGCCATTGCAAGTTTCTGACAATAATCCCTAAAAGGGCACAAATCATAGAATGGTTTGTTATTAAGCAGGCAGAACAAAACATAGGAATGGCAACCACCACATCAACAGTCTCACATACAATTACAAGTCATGCGTTTTTCTACATTTAAATACAAGACTGATCATCTGGAATTACCTACCGAGGTTAATTTGTCTCTTTTCTTGCCTTTAGTCTGGCCTACATCTACTGTTAAACACTGCTCTGGTCTCCAGTTTTGTTTCTGGTTAATTTTAGTCTAGCCTAGTCTAGTGTAGTCTGGTTATGCTTTTCTCTAATTCTAACATTCACTTCTGGTTGTTCATAATGAGGTCTAATCCTCCTCTAGTTTAGTATAATCAAGCAACTGCTCTAATCATTATTCTTGGCTGCATGGTTTCTCTTCTAGGCTTTTCTCTAGTCCATATAATTTATAGTCTAGTCTGTATATTCACAATTCTAGTCCTGTCTTCAGTCTTATCTAATATGTCTAGTTTATCACCTGTTTTGCTCCCTAACATAAATGTATTCTGACATCTGGCCTAGTTTAGCTGCTGGTCTACCTGACTTTGCATAGACCCTATAGCATCAAGAAGCCGAGTAAGTATCATTCCCAGTTACATTATTACCAGGTTGAATCAAGTCATCTGGAACCCATGACAGCTGTAGCCCACACGATACATACAGAGAACAAAGAACTGTCTATACTGCCCTTACGTAAAACATACATTGTAAAGAAAAGATGTCACCATTATCAATAGATTACATTTCAATTTAACAACAATGAGATTATGACATCTCAAAATCATTTTACATCCATGTTCAATCTAGTGTGTACCTGCCAAAACCAGCACTATCAAGTACTAGTTCTTCTACTGTTGTGGACTTCCTCACAGCTCTGATAATGGCATCGCAGACTTCTGATCCCTATTGAAAGGAAAAGTTATCAAAAATGTACTAAACAAGATTAAAGTTAAAAAAGCCATTTACCACTCTTTTCAGACAAGAAAACATAATGGCCTCATGACAAGACTGAGTTCTCTCTTCTTTCCCTTTAAGTATCAATTCCAGATATATACGGGTATAATTATATAAAAACATACCAGTTTATATGAGTCACATGTCACTTTAGTGAACCAATCGTTGTACTCAAGAGTTGAAATAAAAGGAACCAAATCCCTGAAAGATTGAAGAAAAGCTGTAAAACTTTAGAAAATTATTATGAAAGAAACATTACTGCACAATGGAATTTACAACAAATGCTGGTGCCAGTGCAATAGATAATTCTTTTCACTAACTAGAATCACAGAGTTACATGTAGAGACCCATAACAGAAACTCAATGAAAACCCAAGGAGTCATTAAGTTTTATGCAACCACTACATTACAGATTACACTGCCCTTAACTGCCTCCCGGTTAGCTCAATGGATAGAGTGCTGGACTGTTGTGCGGGAGGTCGGGGTTCGAGCCCCGGATGGACCAACACTCAAGGTCTTAAAATAATTGAGAAGAATATGCTGCCTTTCTATAATATCAAGAAATGGCTAGATATCCTAGTCTTCTCAGATAGGGATGAATAAATGGAGGTCCTGTCTCCTGCAGGGTTAGGGGTAGGGGACGTTAATATCCCATGCACGAGATTACTGTGTGATGGATGTCCTCCCCTGGGGTGGAATGGGTGGGTTACTGGGCCCGCAGTGATTGGCACAAAAGCTGTTGCGGTGTCCCTGCCTGTCGGCAAATCTTGTAAATAAATAATTCAATCAACAAAATGAACTTGAAAATTTAAGAGTTACATGACATATCTATGATGGTCATATGAAAAAAAACATTGAAAATTCTGACTGTTTACTTTGTGTTACCAACCAGTAGAAGCATCATGAAATCTGTAGCCAGCATTTTGCCATTTGCACAGGACTTGAACAAATATGTTCTACAAACCATGCTACAAAATAACTGACTTACTTGTGCTCAAGATGGTCAAAGTCTTGAATGTTCAACTCTTTGGTATTGAGTGATAAGTAAATTGTGTCAATATCCTACAGATACAGCAAGAAAACATAAATTAAAAGCTTTAAAACTTGATCAAAATGAGCGACTGTTACATTGCACTTCTCAAAATGACCATGCAATGCCTTACTGTTCATACCTCAAAAATGTACAAATTCCATATTCATTTGCAAACTTTTATTCACTGTAAGTACATACCCAAACAACTTCATCCAGATGTGGGTGTCCATAGAAATCACACATTGACACATACACTTTAGAAAATCCACCTGAAGGGACATTCAGAAAATGTAGAGTAGGTACATGTAGATTATGCATAATTATTATATAACAAAAATATATAACAATAAAAGATAAACAAAAATAACTAAAATCATAATTATATAAATAAATATAAATAACAAAAATTCTAGAATTAATTAATTAATAGTAAAAATAACAGTAATAATAACATCATTGTATCCCTTGATACAAGGGTGTGCACATGACCTTTGGTTTTAAAGGCAGTATATTGATGCTTTGTCTGATGTCTTATGAAATAAATAGTTACCAATACACAATAATTTGGTTCTATCAACTAAGTTGAAATTGTAAATTGGCCACCATAAAAAGTTAAAAAGCTGACATTTCAAGCATTAGCCCTTCATCAGAATGAAGGGCTAATGCTCAAAATGTCAGCTTTTTAACTCTTTATGGTGGCCAATTTACAATTTCAACTTAGTTGATAGAACCAAATTACCTTGTTACCCCCACTAACACAGCACCACAGTCTCTTTAGAAACTAATATCCCCTCTACCAATACACAGACTGTTAGTAATAGTTACAGTAAACTTTTGACTTCATCTCTTCAATTCCTTTTACATCCAGTGAACATTATGAGGAATTCATTCAAATAGAGTTCATTATAGCTCACCACAAGGTCCAATCTCCACATCTCCTCCTGTATTCCGCAAGTTGTTGGCCAGTGTGGTCACCTGTTCTTGCCTCATGTCACTCTCTTCTGGCGGTCCATACACCACCCTTAGAGAACGGCTGTAAGTAAAGTACAACATTCATACCTGCCAAAAATCTTGATAGAGGTTTTGCACAGCAGCCACATTGGATGGCAGGAACAATCAAAATAATTTGCATAAGAAAGAAAAAAATTTCGCATGGGTAAAATAATCTATTGTTCCCGCCATCCAACATGGCTGCGGCACAAAACCTCTACAGAGCCATTTACAGATAACATTTATTAAGATCAAGAGAATAAATGAGGTGATTACCAAGCTAAGAAGCTTTGTTGTTAAACCTTGAACTCCCAAAAGTGACTAACATGTAACTTCTCCCCATAATATCCATACATGATCCAGCAAAGAGGTAGTGAGAATACTCAAACCTATCAGGTAGAAGTTGTTACCTTGATTGAACACCAAATTCTCATAACCAGTTTACAAAGAAATGTGTTGCAGCTTGAGGGGAGAATTAACAATCAGGTCTTTGGAGTTTAAGGGTTTAATAAATTTTCCTTGTCAGTAACAAAGAAAGTGTAGAGAGAACAATATGGAGAATTTATTACTTGATACTTGCTGGGTATTGAGGGTTAAAATTAATGTATCTTATACTTACTCTGGGTTACCCGACGGAAAGTTTGATTTAAGAGCAACCAAGATGTGAGCAATGATCTCTGTGCAATCTTTGGGTTGAAAAAGTCTGAAATAATGTGGCTTGTCCCCGCATAACATTGTTAACTGAAATAATACGATCAAATGTTTCACTGTATCTACATCAAAATATCACACATGGGTATTAACTGGAAACAGCACTTAGTTAAAAATCAAAAGTATCTATTAATTCATAATTAATTTTTTAAGTTGCATTTAAAAAGTATGAATTCAAATAATTTTTTTATTTCTTTATTTTCAAAGATTAGACCAGATGTCACACTAATATTACAATTATAATGAAACAGACCGAATCTTACAATTACTAGAGGGTGTTGCTTGAAGTTCAGCTAAAACTGAATCACTCATCAATTGGTGAAATAAATTTGAATTAACTAAAAAATCTAGCGTAGTCTGCAACTGCCTGTCTGAAAACGACTTACCAAGAGAGGTTTACTACTTTCAATTTTCTGTATTTCCAAAACATGCATACTAAAATCCACCTACAAAGATAGAAAAGGAAAGTAGCTGTAAGGTGTCTTTCAAGTTCATTTTTGGTTCAAAGATCTGCAATGAAATAGGTATTTGATTAAAGCACATCAAAGTACTTTACTATCTCTAATTATAAAGAAAATAAATATAATTTGACGTAACACAATAACTGAATGATTCTCTCACTACATAACAATTCAATTTTTTTGCAATTATCAAAAAGTCACTGAAGCATTCAGTAACTCTGAGAGACCAGTCAAAATTGATTTGGTCATGGTCATGGGTTCAAATCCCACACTGGCCTGAATTTTTTTCAGGCCTTAATTATTTCCACTACTACCCCATAATAAGTAGGCTTTAATATTATTGCAAGAATCACTTTCATACATTTCATCAAACCACAGTACATATAATGTATTTTCACATATTCAAATTCAATCAAAATTGATTTGGTAGGTCAACATATTGCTGTATCTTTTTGCTAGTCTGTATGAGAGGAAATAAATAATGGTAATTGAATTGAGTGGAGTGCAATTTGGGCTGAAATCATACGCGTGATTTGAAATCAGAAGTATGATTTCAGACCAAAATTGCATGACACGAGGTTCAATTACCACTTTATTCCATCCATTTTGAAATCGCCCAAATACAGGACTTGGTCAATTCAAATATTTTATTGATGCAGTACTGAGCCAGTTTTTAAATAAAAAGCAGAACCGGAAACGCTTTTACATCTTATTTTGTATGCAAAACAGAAAGACCGACGTCATGTGTCAAAAACTCAGTCAAGCGTAAAATGATGTAATTTTAGAGTAAAAAATGGATGAGATTTGTGAATAAATCGCACCAATTAGAGCCAATCAGATTACAGGGACCACCAGTGATTTCAAAATGGATGTAATAAATACCAGTACTACCTTGAGTCATTACATGCATTGCAGAAAGGAATTAAAGATCGAGAAAAATCATTCTACACTGATGACTCTTTTTTTTCTCCCATAGTTACAAGTAAATATGAATATTAAAAATTTGATTCATCCTGGCTACTAGTTTAATATTTGCACGTACACTGTACATGTCCATATTATTCATAATAACAATTATTATAATTATAGTACCTTGCAGCCATTCTTGGTGCTGGTAAGGACATAGAACCGATGTACTGAGAGAGCCTGAAAATAAATAAGAACTGTTTTTATAATAACAACAATACCTCAAGTTATCATTTTCATGCAAACAAAAGAAACATCATTAAAAGCAGCCCACATGGGAAATATGAAGTGAATCCTGAGTTCTGATTGGCTACCCAAGCAGGCAAGATGGGCCCATCTTGCCAGTTCAGGATTGTCTGCTATGATCCCATGCAAGAATAATATCGTGTGGAGGGAACTTACAAAGTTCATAATTTTCAAGCAGTCATAACAAAGAAAACATAAATGACTCTAATGGGTTTATGGTGCTAGAAACACAACTGGCTTTCTTTCCCAGCTCTTGAAATAAACAACTTAAATTCTTTTTTTATTCCTATTACAGCAAAAATCTTTATGCCATATAATAAATCATTCAGTGACTTAGCTTGTATGGTCAAGACAGCTGGATATTATCCTTGCTCTTTTTTGCATGTTCACGGACCTTCAACTTTGTCTCTGTCCATAAAAATGCAAAACAAGAACTTGGCCAATATCCAGCAATCTTGACCTCATGGTTGGTCAATAACACTATATACATCAAATTTACATCTTCTGAATTGTATCTAAACACAAGTATGTGCAAACTAAACTATTTCCTCTATATAGATTTACAATCCAGCGGCCTCATGAGACATGCAACTGAAAAGAAAGGAATACAGCAAAACTAATTTCTGCTCCAATTAAAATTTCCCAGCCATGCTATGGCAGAACCCAACAGCTTGACAAATAAGTTGCCTTGTTAACTTTTCCTTTTGTTCCCTCCCAAGGAGCTGATTATGATCAATATCAGCTTAAAAAATGAATTGCATACATTAGCCAATGCAAAGGAATGAGCAGCTGAATATACAGTGTACATGCACTATACTTGCCCACTAGGGGTGTCTTTTTGTCACTTTTAGTGTATGTAATAAAGTAAAAGCTGATAAAAGCAGAGGCCCTCAGGAAGAATAGCAGCACAGACTCAGGAATTGAAGTTCTGACACATTGAATCCGTAACTGAATTGTTGATTCACTACAAGATCAAATCTGATAAAAAAAATTGCAGTTGAAGCAATAGCCACCTCTTTACAACAGTCACTTCTCTCTTATATTTTGCCTTTTTTGATTCATTCTAGATGAAAAACTACAAATCATATGAACATTACAAGAAAATTTGCTTTAACCTCCTCAGGACTGCATGCCCTTCACAACAGAAATGGATAACAATTAAGGTACATTCTAACTACCAAAATACCCTCTACTATATCGCCAATGTATCTACAACTTACACACAGTATTGAAGAGAATTGGTGCAAACACATCAGGGCAGACATAAACCCTTGAAAACTGAAACTTCCCATAAAGAAAAGAAAATTTATCTGCCTTTGCAAGCAAATGTTCAACAAACTGATACACTCAACAAACTGATATACTCTGTCACTCTTAATTATTTTACTTTGTTCACATTTTACCTCTAAAAATCAAATTATGGTGGTTTTTGATTAACATATTTTTTAAGCATCATACACTGCTACAAAATCATTGGCATTTGTGCCAAATAAAAATTAATGTTCTAGACTCTTCAACAGGTGTCATATCAAACCCATTCTTCCCTGTAACAGGCAATGTTCTCATTGCAACGTGGTTTGAATGTGCACAGACTGTATGTATATGAGTAGTTAATCTGACTAAGCCATGTAAAAATTCCAGCTTCACACCCCTTGTCTAATCAAGGAAATCAAGACTCATAAGTACCAAAATCAAGTGTTTTTGACAATGAAACTGAATTATTTAACAGAAAATTACAGCTCAAAAGTAAGTTGACAGTCCCAAACCAAAAATCAATTCTTGATCCTCAAAACTATCACCAATTTAAGGCTCAAGGACAGAGAATTTATTAACATTGAAAATATAAGTACATGCATACTGCACTATCATCCTTGTAAGAAAAATTGACAAGTAAATGAGCTAACAACAGCAATACTACCAAAAGTACCATGCTCCATTAAAGTACGAAGAACAAAGAGGATCAAGTGTAACAAGTACAAACAGACTTCACTGCCATTAAAAATTAAATCAGATATTGGAAGAAAGGTTGAAGATATCGTTATAGAAACTCATCCCATTTTAAAGAGAAATAAGATACAGTTTCCCCTAAAATGATAGTATCGCACCCCCAATTCCTTGTGTGACATTTAAACTTCAAGAATGATTTTTCTCTACATGTATGAATCTTTTGATAAACCAATAGAAGCTATTACTACCATTTATAAGTTTTGAAGTAGACAGAGGATAATCTAGAGTTTGATGTCAGGCCCAAAATTTTTTTGTATAAGAAACAAATTGAAACTAACACATTTAAGATTAATATCAGACTTGTGATTCCCATTACCTATATTTTTTTAAGCACTTAAAAACAAATGTATAACAACAAAAGATTATGAAACAAATTTTATACACTGGTATGCTGTTGTTATTATCCACTGTAACATTTTGGCTGACACTCATGATTTGAAAAACTGTTCCTGAATAAATCTTTTATTTCAGAGACTACTAGTCATTTGAAAAGGTTGTCAGTCTCATTCAACCAGTAGAGTTCTCTTTTTCTTATTCCTTTTCAAAAGAATTATTAGTCCAACAAAATTAAGATTACCCAAGAGATTTTGTTGCACAATAAAATTTGTACACAAACATAAGCCAAAGTGAGAGGATCACACTTAAAAAGTTCTAACTTTTGAAATAAAAAAAAAAAAATTGGGGGCAAAGGTAATGGCTTGCAAATACTTTGGCATCTGGGCCAGGGCATAATAGTTGGCAAGTCCCTTGCACAGGGTTGCTCAATTCACACACACATCATTTTCTCTTTCAATTCCAAACACATGGTTTCTGCTAGACGAGGTTATTATCCATTTGCAGTTCTGCGAGAAATCTCACTTATTTCAAAGAACTCATGTAAATGTTATTTATTTCTGTGTCACACAATTAGAAGGAGAGAAAGACCTATATCATCCAAAAATGAAAGACCCAGAGACACTCAATATCACTGCAGCAAGTTCACATAATTGTTTATATCGGCGAGATCAAACTTAAAACCTTTAGCTATATTTCGTTTATTTTGAAAGAACTGCTTTAAACTTACAAAGCTCTACATGCTGAAGTAGATACAAATATTGTACATGAAATGTGTACCGTTTCAGTTCACACCTAACATAATCATTGTCTGTAAATATAATTTGTTGATTGTCCATCAAATCAAATAAAGTGAAGACGTACAATATTTTGTCAAAACAATCCATACGTAGCAATCGAAACTAAAAATATATCGAAAGGTCATTTACTAAATTAAATAACTGAATAGTTGAATTTCGTGGAATATTCCGCTCAAAGGAATTTGTCTGCCCCAAGTTGGATACATTGGACTCCACACAAACGAAACCAACCACTCATGATATTGTTAGGTTTACAATCACAAGATTACAGCCGATGATCTGCTCTAATGCCAAGTAACTATAAGGAGAAAAATTTCGAAAAGCCAAAAACCGAAAGCTGGAGTAAAGCTCTCGATAAAATCAACAAGATATTATCAGCTTTCCTGTTGCCTGTGACAAGCAAAAAGAAAGTTTACAGATCGCTGAGCAATCCCACGGTGATCGCTTGTGATGAGAACAATTGCAAGTGCTGGAATGTTTTGACTGAACAAATTGGCCGGACTAAAGGTCCATAACACAATCACTGGAACAAAATTATAATTCAAAACCATAAAATCTACCACGAACACATAACAATGGTTACAAAACAGACACGAATATCTCTAGTTAGGAAATGAATCCACTCATGTAAAGAAACCGTACCCTCTCGCCAGTGTCTATACGAAACATCGTGATTGTTTGACAAATACTCACCAAAATTCTAGCCTCTGAGCGGTCCCCCCTGAACTCAATGTTCCCTTTCTTGATGAAGGCTAATTCTATGTTCCTCCTGATAGCCAACTGTACATTTTCTGCGGACATGATCGCATAAACGCATCCAAATTTAGCTCTCAGTGAACAAACTGATATAGAAGCATCCAATCTTGACGGAAGTTGTCGCGGCATGAAAGAAAAATTTTGCATTATAAATATCACTGGTACCTAAAACACCGGGCTCTATTTCTGCGGAATCATCCCCCATGACTTTTTTCGACCAAATGCGCTGTGAAATTCAGCGTCCAACGCTGTCAAGGTAAATCTAAACACGGAGCAAAAATCTGAACCCTGTTGTCACACATTCATGTCTCCTTCCTGTTCAAGCATAGGCTGGGAGTGTGATTACCATATTAGGCGTGTCACTCCTTGACTCCCTAGGGTGGGGTAAGGGGCTGGTACAACACCAAACCTGTTCAAAATTTTCCACCTTGGAGGTGGGTCGCTTCGAAAATTTATCGTAGTATTTTTGTGTGGATTAGTTATTTTTTTTTCTGACACGAACAAATTTTTACGGCTCGAAATGACCACGATTTGTAAGAGGAACTTTTTCTCTGTTTGAGCAACGGATCATTAACATCGAAACATGATATTTTAACTTCATTTGGCGTGTCAGTGAAGTTTCACTGAATTTTACGATGGCAAAACCGAACTGTCCGAAACTACATAAAATAACATGATCAACATAGCTTTATATTTATTCAAGATGAGGAAAATAAGATAACAGAACAGCATGACCGACGCATCAAGAAAGAAGAAACAAAATTGCTTTCCCTTTTCTTCACATACTCCTTGCATAATTATTTTCTCGGACTGAAGGAAGTAAAATTTTCCAAAGGCTCACTTCAATAGATTCTGAAAGAAGTTGTTGTGAACATGCAGTGTAAATTTCCATTAACCCTATAATTTGCATAATTTCCTTATCAGCTAAGGAATTTATTTGAAATCCAATTAAATCGCGTTTGCACCACTGTCAAATCGTTTTATCAATTCACTAGTTGAAATCTCTTATTCACTCCATCTGTTGAAGATGTTTAGGAATCAGAAGTACCCCAAATTCACAGAAGCTAAAGCTAGTTATGGAAGAGTAGCTTACTTCCTCGTTTTTTTCAGGAATCAAAGTTCTACTGGACCAATAGTATTGAATCAATTAAAGTCTAGACGAATTAATTAACTTGAATAAATTATGTTTTTTACTTAACAGAACAATGCACAAAGACAAAAAGATGTGAAAAAAAAATTCAGAAATATCTCTACAGCAATCAAACAAGTTTCAGTACAGTTCAAACTAATACAAAACCCTGATACCAAAGGGAATGATCTTCAAGCTGCAAGTACTCAAACATTGCAGCACATCAAATAAACAACCTGTTTCTCAGCCTAAGGCTCCAAAATTTAGTTAATTGCCTCTATTTATACCTCACATCTATTTTTAAAAAAATTGCTTAATTAATACCACTGTTTCTTGAAATTGACACTTCCTAGTGATAAAAAGATCCACTAACAATCAGTGTTTTCTTAACAGGAAAATACAAGATAAAAATACACTATAATATTGAATAAGGTAGGCATTGTGGCACATTTTGCAGGCTAAAGAAGAGATATGGCCAGGCTAGCTTTAGCCCATTCACCTGCTAGTGTGATTGTTCAAACTTTTTTGTTGCCACCATATTCAGTTTTTACTTTCTCTGTCTTCTCAAAGTGACAACAGTAATACAGTTTATGTTCCTTGGCATAAATATGTTATGCGCCCTTCTCAGAGTCACTGAAACCCTCACCTTCTGTTGGTCTGGCCCAAACATGTTTATGCCTGCAAACATAACCTCTTTTGTCTGTAAGTGTGACTAAAAATGGATTTATAACTCAATTGAAGATTCATCACATCACAAACAGAATTAACAACTTAATTTTGCATAGTAATTATATCAACAGATGACCCAAGTTAAAAAGTTTTTTTAATTTTCATATTAATTAATAAATAGCCCAGATCATTTTGTTACAAAGTATATAATCATTTACACAGAATTAAATAGATGCATGTTTAATGAAATTAATCTCCATTAACACTATTGTAAATAATTTTTAGGACCAAATTACGACCAGTTCCTCATTGTTTGCTCTCTTAATCATCATTAGAGTTGAGAAGTAACATCAGATAGCAAATAATTGCTATGGACATTTTCTTGTATCCCGCAATTTGTTTTTTGGCACACTATGTAATCACTCAGACCTGAAGGAAACAGAGAAAGAACAACTAATTTTGCCATTTGGAGACAGCTCTAAGTATTCAATTATTTTAGAAGAAATTCAATCTTGCAATGATTACAAAAAATTAGCTTGTTTCAGGCTTTTGATTTTTAGCGACCATTAGAAAATTGGCAAAGCATAAAATAGAAGGTGTATATCATTTGCTAGTTCATCTATAATTCACTTTTCCTCTTGTCTCTATGAGACCCTGGGTACAGAGAAATCAACAGTTGGCCCTTCTTGAACATCTACTTAAAATGAGGACATGGTCATATTATTTAATATTCAGTTTTAACTAATACAACAGACAAAGATACTGCTAACATTGTACACAAATTGTGCAGAGTAAAGTAACTCTTATTCTTAGAATCATTAGGGCATTAAATGAAACTCAAAAAAGTTACAACTTTGGTTGATCAAGGGTTAATTCTTTGGGTGATACAATAATACCATCAAGATCTGAGTAAAGATAATGTCCGGGTGTAAAAGTCACTCCTCCAAATCGCACAGCAATATCTCTTTCTCCCAAACCTTTCTTGATGGATTTCAATGGCATTGTGCCTAATGCTTTCACGCCGACATTCATCATTGAAATCTCTTCAGAGTCTCGTATACAGCCATACATCACAACGCCAGCCCAATCGTTCTTTATTGCAAGTGAAGCGAGATTGTCACCAAGCATGCCACATCTTAATGACCCTCCAGCATCCACCACAAGAACCTGAACATAAAACAAAGATCAGTTAGTGATTACAAAAATGCAGAAATATTTGTGTAAACAGAACTCATGATGCTCAGAACAAGTTGTCATTCAAGAAAGGTTTTTTCCAACCTCCAGAAGTCTGAAGAGTTGCTAGCAGTTTGTCATTTCCTTAAGACAATTTAGCTCACTCAATATTTTAAGATAATAACCTGGCAAAAGTTTTTCCACTTTTATCAAACAAGTGCATGTGTAGTCTGTGTTGTTGTTTGCTGTGGAGAATTTGGAATGGACTTTATAAAGCAGCAAGTGATATTGATCAAATCAGAGATTAACAAAGGAGAAGGAATTTGTGCTTGATCTGATTTCCAGTTGTTTTACTTTCCCTTGTGAAACAGTTAAAAGGATTTTGTGTTTACAATAACACCAGAAAGGCTATGAGCTTGCTCAATAAATTATCTTGAGAAGTTACTCTTTTATAACATCTAAGAGGGCTAAAAAAAACCTCTTCAGTGTGCTTTAAAATAATTCTTCAGATGTAACCAGGAAAGATAAAAGTTGAAAGTTCTTTATTCTGCCAAAGTTCCGATTAATCTGAGTCTAGTATGATTCATAAACCCCTTCCACTCCTAATATCTTATTAGCAATTCTCCTTACTGTCTGCCATTCAATTCTTATGATGTTAGTTTGGACATAGTTTTGGAGAATTTGGTGTTAGGTCAATCAATCTTTCTTTGATGTCATAGCTTGGTTATCTGATATTGCATTGATGTCTACTTGATATTGAATGGATGTTGTAGGGAGAAATTCTCTCTTGGTCCCTCCTGGGAGTTAACGGGTCCAAATAATTGACACAGAAAAAATTACATTGAACATATAGCACAAACAATTTTTTAAAGATTAGTTCATTAAAAACAAACACATAAACAAAAGAAAAGATAAAAATGCAAATAGATATTTGCAGGATACGTACAGGAAAATGCTCAGCAATATTACATGAAAAGTTGACCGTCACCTTTGATCCACTAATATGCATATAAGAGCTAAAATCTTATTCAAAAAGAGAATCGCAATGTAAACACTCTCTAGATATGTATAGCTATGTTTCCACCTCATACTTGCTGCCGTTTTTGCGGGTTTCACTGACGATAACAGTGACCAGTTGAGAAGCTTACCCGCTTGTTCCCTGGCTCATTAAGTGCCCCCTTCACTAGCAAATTATCTTCATAGCATTTTAACGTCGAAATCATTCCTCCAAATTTCGCCTTGCCTCCATAATTCCGGAAGAGATTTGCCTCCACGTATTGCAGCGAGTCGCTGTAAGCGTCACTCAAATCAGCCACATTCATTGTGCTACTATTAAAGCAGAAAAATCGTTGCAAAGCGGAAAGAACGAGGAGATGGGAATGCTTCTGCGTGAATTCGTTCAACTGTGCCACGCGTCGAAGAAAAGCCATGGTGGATGGCGCGAGAGACTGGTAACTGCTTGATTAGACTCGCCCTCAGTCCCGCTCAGTCGTTGTATCCTTAGCTTCGAAGGCCTTGATCTACATTTACATTCATTCATTCATTCATTTGTTTAAGCAGGTTGATTAATTGGCAACTGTAACACAGGCAGCCCAAGCTTACTACTAGAAAAGCGGACGTGACTCTTACCGTGTTGCGCAACGTTTTATATTTATAAAGGTTTGTATGGGATGTTATCGGTTTGCCTTAAAAGAGAGAAAAAAATGTCTTGTTTTGAAATAAAATGGGCTTACCTTATTGCCTTGTTGTTTTCTTTGTCGATTCCTAGCGTCTCAGACCATTTTAAAGCGTTTTCGGCGAGTTAGCGCTATGTTGGTGTTTAACTGCTAAAAGAAATGTCTTTCTTTTAGCAGTTGAACACCAACATAGCGCTAACTCGCCGAAAACGCTTCAAAATGGTCTGAGACCCAAGGAATCGACAAAGAAAACAACAAGACAATAAGGTAAGCCCATTTTATTTCAAAACAAGACATTTTTCTCTCCCTTTTAAGGCAAACCGATAACATCCCATACAAACCTTTATAAATATAAAACGTTGCGCAACACGGTAAGAGTCACGTCCGCTTTTCTAGTAGTGAGCTTGGGCTGCCTGTGACTGTAATAGCTGATGCGGACCTGCTTTCCTAACCCACCCATCCCACCCCAGGGGAGGACATCCATCACACAGTGATCTCGTGTGGGAAATTAACGTCTCCTGCTCCTAACCCTGCAGGAGACGGGACCTCCATTTATTCGTCCCTATCCGAGAAGACTAGAATATCTAACCATTTCTTGATGTTATAAAAAGGTAGCATATTCTCCTCAATGATTTTAATACCCTGAGTATTGGTCCGGCCGGGGCTCGAACCCTCGAGCTCTCGCTCAACAGTCCAGCGCTCTATCCAAAGAGCTAACCAGGAGAGATCTGCATGGAGTCTGCATGGAGACCTACATGGAGGAAGTGAGTTTTCAGAACAAATTTTGTATACAGCATAAACTGGCAAGCATGACGTAAATGTATATTTACAGAAACTACTTATTGGGGTGAAAACGTGTTACCGGAAAGTATTGTTCTAAGACAATACCAGTCCATTAACTCGCTTTCGAGAACCAATGTTTTACAATACAGTAATACCTTTTTTAGTCACTTAGAGACATTGAAAGGTGCGAAATAATCAGTCAAACTTGCATCCCTACAAATTTCTCAAAAAGCTCACTGTTAAAAGCGGATGTTTTTTGTTGATTACAAATGTTCATTGTCCACAAAGCGGAAGGAGTATGAATTACTAATCGCATTAAAATCACAGCAGTTGACATCGATGCTCTTGATTGAAAAGACTTTGAAAATTGAAGCGTCGAAATATCCTCTTAGAAAACAAACTAAAGAACAACTTCCCTTTCTTATATTTTTCGGAAAGACTCAGATCAATTTACAGGAAATACAGACTCAATAAATACAAGATTGTGTCAGGAGGCGACGCCAGTTAAAGCGTGATGCTACAAGAGAGAAAGGGTTACACAGCGTAAAAGAGAACGAAAACAAAGGTAAGCTTGACCATTTCATTATTTATGCAAAGTCCTTTAAAGTATTTTTAGCAGAAGCATATTCCTTTTTATATTTTTGTCGACATTTTGATGCATTCAGCAAGTTCTAATGACAGCTCCGGAGAATTTCGGGTTGAACCAGCATTCAGTATTATATGTTTTATTAGATACAGTCATGCAAACTGCATAACTTTTGTCATACTACTTAACAAAACACGAGTTTGGCCAATGTCTCACCAAAGCGAGCGAAGCCGAACGAGCCAAGAAGAGCATGTTATGCTTGTCCCATTTTTCAGGTTTACACGCCTTTCTAAATGTTTGAGTTACCGATTAAAAAAGCTAGTTTATTAGATGTACTCTGCGGCCAATACACTCTAGTTGTCAATCAATGATAAGTGCTTTTGATCTTTGAGTTAGAGCTTGATTCCCAAGGCTGGTCAAAGTTCCCGAGTTAATCTGCAAATTCCGCTGTCATGCGATATCTCTTGAAAATGGGTTGCCGGGGTACACTGATTAGGCAGGAAAACCCTGTCATGATTCTCACTTCGATATCAGTCATTCATGATTTCAGTTTAGCACCTCGAAATCATATTGAGCCAAAATTTAAGCTATCACCATGATACAAAATTAATTTTTGGGAATCAAGTTAGTTTCATGCATCTGAGATGGAGGAACCTCGGTGTTCCGGCATCGATATCATACTTTTTTCCTCTTTAATCTCCTTGATTAATGCGTAAAAAACATGTTCGCCTTCGGAGATGACGATTTATCAATTTCGTGGAAGATGCGAGAAAAACTTAACTTGCTTAGGTCAAGCTGAGATAATTTTAAAAGAGCAATCAGATTTTCAGAAAATTCGAACGTGCAAGATACCTCGTCAAGTGTTATGTGCTAACGCGCTTCCGCCTCAAATGTTCCGCCTCACATGAACTATTTTTACTTCCGTTCTATGATCCGCGAATCCCACGCATTTGGACCGACAGTAAATGAAGCGATTATTTTTGCCCGGTAAAACTAGGTAACACGCAACAACAGTTTATTCGCCAAACAGTGTAGTACAACAGGTTTTAATGTTAAGTCTCCCGAAAAAAGAAACACAGTTGAACCCAAGAGACAATTCAAAATCTAACATTGGTTGCTAGCAAATCCGCCAGATTTGGAAAGAGATCTTTAAATCCGACAGGTACATTCATAGACCTAATTCAGTTGAAAAATCTGAAGGATTCCTGAGGTCAGCAGGAAGAGTAAGTTCCACACATCCGCTTTCTTGATTGTTTGCCTATTCCGATATTTCCGAGAAACCAGCTAACACTTTGTGGTTATATTTGAAACATTTTCCGCGACCACTCGTTTGAAGGAACAAATGATTCAAGGTTAAGGATTCAAATTGGCTCCGAACCCTTCCCACACGCAAAACTCACGTAGCAGTTATTTCTTTTCTTTTTGTTAATTTTTATTTTTTTTCCTTCGTTAAATAGCGACTTATTGTAGATTTGTAACCTGGCTGCAAACGTAAAAAAAAAAAAAAAAAAAAGAAAAAAAAACAAGGCGTGGTTTCTAAGGAACTGTTAAAGTCTTGTGCCTCAACCTCGTTCCCAGGGCCTTTCCTTTATGCCTACCATAAGCAAAAAGAAATCCTTGCCTTAGTCAGGAATGTTTTTATAATGTAACTCCAGATTGTTTAAATAGGTAGGTTATATGGAAAGGGAAAAACAACGGTGATACGCTAAAGGTAAGCGGCCCAGTTTTTAAGCAAGATTTAAATTGGTGGCGAACAGGCTAAACTTTAGCGCATTTGAAGAGGTTTGGTCCAGTTTTAACAATCTTGCAGCGCGGCGAGGGTCAGCGTTGATTTAGTCTTTGGCGTTTTACATTCAGTGTAGGAGGTGTTTGCTAGAACTTGACGTTTATTGAAAATAATGTTTCAGCAAAAGTTAAATTACCAAAGAAAGAGAGACACGTTTTAAGTCTCAGTACTTAGTTTTTGTAATGAGATAGATTTGAGACTTTCTAATTTAGGACGTCCACAACAAGGATGGATAGATATTTAGTTGCGTTGTTGGCATTTCTTTTCTCTTAATTCTTAAAATAAACACCGGTTACTGGTGTGCCGTTTATCCAAACGCGTCGTCTGTCACCAATTTTGCCTTCATCTGCGGCCACGAATATGAAATTAATGTTTAAAAGATTGCGATTAGTAATTTAACATACGTAAAATATCGTATAGTGAAATACTGTTGTCTCAAGATGCGTCATCTGTAAATGAACTGTTCTGCTCAGCTGCGATTGGTGGTTATTCAACAGCTGTTGCTGGCGCATTTCGAAGCGAATGCTTTCTCAGCTGGGAACCGGCGCACTGTACTTTAGCTATTACTGTTTTTATTTTCATATTGACAGTCGGAATCCATGCTCTGGGATTTCTATCGTAATATCTCTGTCGATGTTATTTGAGTGAAGTCGTATGTAAAACGTGTCTTTTCCTGCGTGCGTTGTAATGGGGATCACGATCAGTAAAGTTTACTTGGTTCCGAAGGGGCGGTGTGGGGGTGCTCTGAAACGTTGGAGGTCTGTGTCTGGGTCGAATAGTGCCCCTAATTTTCTGCTGCTCAGGTCTGGCTGTCTCGCCAACGTAAAGCCCACCATGTTGTCTAACGCTAGCTTGGTCAACAGCAGTTATCGGCCGCACCAAGTACAATCGAAGGGTAGTTTCCTTCTTTAAAATTATGCGCACCCCTTGTTTTAAATTGTTCGGAAAGATCTTAGAAAATGGTAAAACCGCAAGGCTTTAAACTCGGCGCTATTTATAGTTTCACAACATATTTTTATCTTGACCAGACCGCCCAGGAATATCATATGTTATGTCCTACCTTTTTTTTTCTTCCTTCCCTCCGTAATGTGCTAAAAATGGAAACAAGGCAGACATGGATCTAAAACCTCTTAATGATTTCGTAAGGGGTCGCCAAAAATAAAATAATCCGTTACTCGATCAAATAAACAGTGATGAAGGCAAAAATAAAAGATACAATGCGGGTGGCTATGAAAAACTCGAACCTAAAATCACCCTTCGTTCAACGCGCACTGGAAAATATCAAAATGTAATTATTTGATTTTTGCAATCGTATTGAGATAAAGATGTAGAGAATCAGTCCTCAAACTCCAAAGGTCTTTGCTTTTGCAGTTTAAATTACTGACGTGCACTGCAGCAACTTTTGGGGAAATTAGGAAGCCTCGAGCTAACTTTTCTTCTCTATACATGAAAAGTGTAATTGCAGTCGGAGTTTAACGTTCGGCCGTTGTTTTTCGACATCCATTTATAATGACAATTCAGTTTTTGATAAATGGCATGCGGTCTGTCAGCCAGTCAGTCTGGATTAAGCGCAGACTCATGAAATACACATTGTTTACTGGAAAACCATTCTTATTGCCTGGTCTATACACTTCACTTGGAGATCGTTATCAAGTGAACATAGCCGGGAACACAGCCGCCTCTATAACAACAGATAGATTTCAGTTTTGTTTTGATAAAACAGAGACCTGGTATATCAAATTAGTAATTACAGTCTTATTTTGGAAGGTAAGCTTTGTTTTTCTCTAGAAAATTAAAACCCCGGTCGTCAAACCTTTATTTATTAATTTTTTTCGAAAGAACAACGATCAAGATTTGTCAAGCCAACACCATGCTTTCAGTATCTGCTATTTTTGTTGGAGAGCCTAGCTAAATCTCTTG
Organism: Stylophora pistillata; assembly: GCF_964205215.1. Classification (NCBI taxonomy): domain Eukaryota; kingdom Metazoa; phylum Cnidaria; class Anthozoa; order Scleractinia; family Pocilloporidae; genus Stylophora; species Stylophora pistillata. The sequence continues at coordinate 5,688,602 of NC_142521.1, read as the reverse complement.
TCGTTGAAATACTAAGAACAGAATTAATTCATTTGCTGTTGCAACCGAAGATCTGCACAGATCCGGACATGTTTTAGACACAACCCGTTAACTAGGCGGGCAGAAACCTCTGCACATGCACACATACTCTTGATACTCTCATTTACTTACACTCTCAAGCATGGGCTGACCCGTAAATTAGCCATAGCTAGTCTAAGGTGGGTCAGAAATCTATCTATCTATAAGCTATATACTGCCTAAACTAAATGGGATCATTGTTGGGGAAAAGTTTTCTCAGTTCAACTTAAAGCAAACTCTGGAAATGTTTCCAGGTAAAACTCTCCAACTTTTGCCATGGCGTCCGAAGTAACTAGTGTTCGGAGCTTTTTTTTTTTTTTTTTTTGGCTGACATAATAGATTTCTCGAGGGTAAGTGAGGTGGCTGTATTGAAGATCAACAGTTGTCAATTAATTTATAGCCACACTTTACGATTGCAACCGGCCGGTTGTCAGTTTGTACATCAGTGGTGATTTCCACTGTTATCAGTTCCTAACTAAGTTTTTATTTGTACGATATGTCCCAAAAAAAATCGGCTGCTCAAAATGATTTCTAAAAAAATTAAATCAATTACACTAAAAATAGACGGAGTCGTGTGAAAGTTGGGAAAAAGATCTGTCATCGATTGGCTCAAAATAATTTTATGATATCTAATTACTGCATCATATAAATGAAATCGACAGCATTTGACACGGAAATCTCAACTGAAGTATCAATTGATAATTGAAGCTCCCTTCTCGTCGCGTCCGAATCTATTAATTTTCGGATCACCTTTCGTAGGATACTCGGCTATAAGCTGTTTCAGTGTTCCCACGCACTTAATCTGGCGACATCTTCTGAATTCTCTGGAAAACACACATATTTTTAACCATAGCCACTCCCGTGGGCCCGGAGGCGTCTGCACGCTTGCAAAGCGAGGTTGGCGCCGGGACGCAGTGCGTGCATACTCAGTCAGTCTAGGGAACCTATTAAAGTTCAGATTTTTGGGTTCCTTCCAACTCTTGGCTGACTCAGCATTCCAAAATCATCACGAGCTTTTTCTGTTCGTGACAGTTTGGAAATACTTCATCACCGATCCTTAACCGTGGGAAATTCTGAAGAGGGAAGTCGGGTGTTGACTGTTGAACACTCAAAGAAATGTTCTCACGAATTGTTCTTGATCTTAGTTTTTCTGCGACAATAACTGTCAATTAAAACGTTCTTACCATAAAAGGATTTGCCTCAGAGGGGTTATATGTGCTGCTTAGGAAATTAATTAGATAAAATTTCATGCTTTGTGACGATCAACTGAATGCGATGACAGCTATCGTGAATAACAGTATCATATACAAAAGTACTTAGGGATATTCTAGAAAAACAACCCCAGCAAACTTTGTCTTCAGTCATTGCAAAACAACATTGCATTTCAGTCGGATGTTTTACTACCACTAAATCACGCAAACAGGTTTCATTTTCTTTTGGAATATATGGCCGCCACTGTTTTCATTTTTTCTTTTTTTTTTTTTTGTGGGATTTTTTTTAGAACCTCGGAGCAGATGTCGAAGTGCAATCCAAAAATAAAATGCCTCGCCGTCTTTCCACTGATCAGATTCCTTCTTCCGGTCTTCCATCAGATCCAACGGAAACTGAACTTTAAAATGTTTCCCCACAAAGAATTTTCGGATTATTCCTTAGTACTTGTAAAATAGAGAAGTGGCTTATTCGCAGAATCCTCGTGTGTTTTCATTTAGAATTATAAATTCTTGTTTCCTGTTTGAATAAGAAAGAATATAAACATTGATGCGACTCCCACATTTCTCTCCTGCACGCCAAGAAATCCTTTAGCCCTCTTAAATTGAGATTTCCTCATCACCGTTTAAAGCCTGTTTTCAATTTCATATGCTCTGTTATAAGGTGAAACTCGACACCATACTTTGTCCTACAACATGGAGTACGGACCTTTGAAATTTCTACGTTGCTTTGAAAGAGAAGTTAATTGTTTATACAAACAGTGATTGTGAGTTTTTACGACTTAGTGACGAACACAAGCGAGTCAACGAGTCAAGGAAGTAAGAGAAATTACGTAAGTTTCTCGATCAAACAAAAATGCACGTCCAACATAGAAATAGAAATTTAAATTCCCTATGACTTCTTGTACTTAGTGTATACACAAGTATCGTTTAGTTCCTAGGAGGTGATAAACAAAGTATTTGAATTGAGTGCGTTGAAATAAATAGCATTACGCCACTTGTGACTTCATTCTACAAAACTGCGTACAATTTCAGGGTGTGTTTCGCTATTTGTTTTTTTCACTGGCTGCTAGTTCCGTTGGCTCTCATTTTAACCATTATTGGCCACAGAAATCATTGCGTTATTTGAAACCATCAGAAAACGTGTTTACCGAAAGGAAATTGCATAACAATGAAAGTAGAAAATAAGTGGTGCACTTTTGTGAAACATGTTTCAGATGCGCGCATGAATGAAAATGCTTCCTGTTTTTGTTTACCAAATTTTTTTTCTTTATTGAAGTGGAAAATAGCACAAACGAAAGTTGAAACTGAGAAGTCAGAATATTGTGGGCGTACTGTTTTCCGTTGACGAATAGTATCACAGCCATTATATAAGTATTAAGAAATCTCTCACTTCAGCAGTCAGACCGTGATTGAGCCATTACCAAGCGAAGATCCGTGCCCGGCTTTAGCGACTGAGGAAGAATTTGTTCCACGTCACCAAAAGAAACCAACTGAGCTGATTTGAGTAAAGTAAGTGGAACTACAATCATTTTGTTTCGTGCTATATTCTAGTTCCTTCATTGGTCTTTAACAAGTAGAGTCTTAGATTGTTAAATGCAAAAAAAAATATCGAAATTTTGCCAGAGGTCTGCATTAATCAGTTGAAATTCCATTCACGAGTCTGATGTATGAGCGAAAAATAATTAGGCGATTGAGTAATGACAAACCTAATGATGGAGAAATTTCAAACAGCTTGAACGAAAAGTGTGAAAGAATTTAGTTGATTCTCTAGATGCTCTAGTGTAGAAACCCGCCAATTGAGTCGAAGGAAATAGCCAGATGAGCTTGGCATGGTTTACGGAAAACGGAAAAACTTGACTCTGATAACATTTACTATTCCTCTAATTCTCAAATCAACACCGCAGACAGATTTGAAGAAATCTCAGTTTTGTTCACACCTATTCCGAAGGTATTTTAGCGTTGGTGTGGAAACGGTTGAAAGAAGACATTAAGAAGTGTAACTATTTTTTTTTTTTTTTTGCTTTTCTTTTCTTTTCCCGGATTTTCTTAAACGTCACTTTTATAGTCTCGCTGCTGAATGTTTTTCTCACTAATTAGGTGGATTTGGTCGAAGTTCATGGGGACCGGACCAAGCCAAATTCAGCAATTGGAGCCAGCAGTTAAATATTTGGACAATGAACGAATTCAGAACCAAACGATTCAATTATCGAAAGAGCAAACCATTTTCTTCTTCAACGTCAGCGCTTTTCACTACTCTCAAATTTTGCTGAGTCATCGCTTTCCAGTTTCGATGTTGCAAACATGTGCTGGTCACATGAAATGCATGGCGAAGAGTCAAAAGGTTTTGAATTTTGCGTTTGTCGAAGGCGGTTCGCGATCTGCGTCAATCCTGCTCATTCCCTGAGGTTATTTTACAAAAGCAAGCTACTATTTTTGTTCTATTTCCGTTTACTCAATAGATAAGTCACAAACGCACACTCAAAATAATTCAGAAAGATTTGGTGGTGTTTTGTTGTGACTCGTCGTCGTAACCAGGATGATTCATTCACGATCTAATGTAACATCGCGCTATAAAATTTCGTTTCCACCCGTGTTCTAGATTGAAGCGTCAGTATCGACAAAGAGGTTACGATAAAGCTTGTTCCAGCTGCACGACAATGTAGCCTATATAGTTACCGGAATTACATCTTAGACTTGGGTCAACGGAAAATGAACACCCAGCTTGGATTAGCCTGAATATCTCCAAATTATGTATAGCAAGAAAAAAATTGGAGAATTGTCACGTACTCTAATAGCACTGGCAATAATCATATGATGTGTACATTAACATAATGTTTAAAACAGCGCAAGGAACGTTTAACTAGTGAACAACGTCACTTTAAGAAGTTTTTTGTGACGCCCAAAATTACTTTGAACTATTAGCTTGGGAAGAAGGATAAAAAAGATAACGGAGATTTTAAAGGACCGACCTGAGATATTATTTAATCGGACATTTTCCCGATGCTAAACTATGACGTGGCTACATATTTGTGCCGTCGTATCGCTTTTAAAATCAAATTTCTAGCGAAGCTAGAAGGGAACTATTCAAGCTGAGGGAAACATTTTGAGAAGTCAAGACATGCTCTTCGTAATTTAATTGTGCAACAGTAGTGTGAAACTGGAAATAGCCAAAAGATTATTATCCTTCTGAGTACAAAGTTGCTTTCACGCGCAGTATGGTTTCAGCTCAACAGCGCTAGCAGAACCTCTGCTAGGGGCTGAAAGATAAAATATTGTTCTCTTTTTAAACGAATACTTCCCCTTGTCTTCAAAGCTCATTACTGGGAGTTACTAATGATAAATCCTCTTATCCCGCTCTCGGACAGATAAACTCAGAAAAGTCCCTTCTGTCCTGTTAGCGGATAAAAAACATTGAGGGGGTGTAATTTTGAATTTTAGCTATCAAACCGGAAGTGAATAATCTGATATATTTTGCTATCAGGCGAGCAATCTAGAGGTAAATGTCTTATTTATTTGTATTATCCGATAGATTAACGCCCTTTTTAAACAAACCTTTCAGTTGACAAGGCTTAAAAAAGTTACTTTTTCGCTACTATTTCTTTCACATGTTTTAATCTTTGAGGAAGTTCAGCGCACTTATTCTTCGTGGAATATTTGTTAGAACGCTTTAGCGTGATGCTTATTCGTGCGCGTTTGGAAAAGATAATTCAAGGCTGTTCTCTAGTCTCGCAGAGCACCCTTTCTCTCCTTGAGCGACTTAAACAACAGTGTTTTTAAGGAAAGATAAAAGCTGAGCTCTCTAGATTTCTGTAAAAAGCCTTCCGGTACACAGTTATTCTTTCATTAATGCAGACTGGCACATCTTCGGAATTGCTACGCATACTTTTAGAGAAGATTCAATCTACCTTTATCGTGAACCCTAATTCAACGGGAAATCCCCTTCTATGTTGAAGGGAAATTACTTCGGAAAACTACTTTTGCCACCTGACTCTGCAATGGAGAGCACACCCCTTTTTCGTTCGTGTTAAGTCGTCTTATTTAAAGTTACTTTCTCATCGTCCATTGCACTAAGATCATATGAGTGGTTTTTGTCGAGACAAATTTTTGACCTCACACATTCCAGGTTAGACAAACTAGACAAACAGGCGTTTCGCTTACTTAAAGAACTGTATTAGGGAGGTTTTACATCACTTAACGAGCGCCACAGAGTCGCAAATTTCGAATTACTTTTGGTAACCGGTTTCCTGTTCTCTTGAGCCTGATAAGCGAAAGGCAGTTATCCTGTGTTTCATTGGCTCATTGATGCTTAAATCGTTCCCACTGAAATCTCTATTCTACGCAAACGGTAAGCGTTCACTTTTTTCAGCATATTGTAGCATAAGAATCTCGTAAAGGTTCTTTAGCCGTTGTCAATCAGGATTCCGTGCTTTCTCCACTCGTTCTCAGTGGTACTAGAAAACAAATATTAGCTTGGAAGGGTAGAAAAACAAAACAGAGGCGGTGATAAACTGTGAAATAGCGAGGATGGCTAATAAAGGATAGGATTAATTACGACGGATTGCCTCGGAAAATGACGAACTAGGAAAAATTAGGTTAACGATTTTTATGAAGTACAAACGGTAATTTAGATAACAGATCGAGGTATTGGCGTGATATCCCTTATGACAGAAAACTACACCAGCACTGAGTCGTACGGCTCATGAATAGTTGCTAGACACAGAGGCGGGATGGGGGTGTAGCCTTTCGAAAACAGTTAAAAATTGGCTGTGTAAACAACGACGATCGAATCGTGTTCCCTTGAAGCATTTCAACTCAGCTTCTTGAGCGTGGTGGGAAATTCTTAGCTAGTGGGAGGCGCTTTGTGACAAAGCATAAGTTAATGGGCGTCATAAAGGATTTGTTTGTTTATTCTCTTAATATCAATTCCTAGAGATTGTAGTCAAGGTTTCCGTGGCATGTGTGTTGTGTGTCCTGTGGATGTAGAGCTTGTCAGATGAGTTTCATATGTCTTATCGTTGTTGCACGTGACATGCAACCATATAGTCCAAAAAGGACTGTTTAAGCACCTGTTTCACGATATTCCTAGAATTTTTCACAATCTTTCACAAAATAACTTGATATCTCCTTACAACCACTTCTGACCGAAACAAAAGTGTCTTTCATACGCCTGAACAGGGAGAGGAATGTATCGTGGGAACAACCGTTGAGATCTTCGTAAAGGGTCGAAACGAGAACATATCGAGTGATGTCGTAGGAAAAGAAAGTCTCGATGTTTTCAGAGTCGTTTATTTTAGAACAACATGGAGCAATCAAAGGTTTCAGGGTGTGATTTGAATTCAATAAAAATATACAATTAAAGGAAGCGGATGAAAACAGGGGAAATAACTCAAGTCTGTCGATTGAATTAGACAGCTAGTCCAACTCATAAGTCCGGCGCTGTACCAAAATACTTTCAATCTAAAGGACACTATCCAACACAAAATATTCTGAGCAGTTCTTTGGATTAGAAAAATCGAGAGAAGCAAAAAAAGCTAAGGATGAAGAAGATGAAACCCTTAAAGGAAGTGACGAACTCCAGAAAAAGAAAAAACTCTAGCCATTTGTAACATAAATAATTCTTTAACATAACCGAACACTCAATCAAGAGACCTTTTGAAGCTGGCGCCTCTTTACCGATTGTAAAATTGGACTTAACTCAACAGTAATTAATCATCTTACTCTATTGTGGTGTTTCATGCTACGAATGCTGAAGAACCAGTAGCCTCGAAACTGTTGCCGTAACAAATGTCATAGTTGTGGTATGCTCGACGACGTGTAGAACACAGTCTAGACAAAAAAATGGTAAAAAGGTCAACAAAAACACATTTGAAGCGTCAAACTGGTGTCGAAGTTGCCTCGAAAATTATTAACTGGATCCGCCAGTACTAATAATGAAATGATCTTTCACTGTTTGGTGATGATTTCAAGGAACCAGCCGCCTCGAAACATCCGGCAACGTCAGAGAAGTGGTCTTACCGACGAAGTGTAAAATGACAAAATTTCAATTTTGTAATCACGTTAACTAGAACACGTTCGGGGCGTCAAAATGGTGTCGGAATATATAATAGATGTTTCCCCAAGGATATGACGTCAATTGATGCAATGACCTGATAGGGGATAATCCTGAAAAAGATGGTTTCTGTCATCGCGCATTTGTCATCTCATAAGGCATTCTAGCCCTTAAATGTTTCTACGTTTTCTCAGTTGATGCTGTTAAGAGATTTCATCGGTTATAAAGTAAAATATTGCTCCTTAATTCAAAGCAATTTCTGTACGGATGAACACGTAATTTATCTTCGCTGCAATTTATCGCTATCCCGAAATGAGTACATTGGATACGGGTTGCTTGTCCCCCGGAGAGAGCGTTCAAGCAATTTGTTTCCATTATTTATCAATAGCTGGTGTTAATTTTCAAAGTTGAGTGGTATTATTCACTTTAAAAACACTCTTCCGAAGTTTCCTTATCCGCCTTACGATTAAGATGTTTCATTTAGTTCTGGTATGCATTACATGTGCCTTGAAATGTTCACTCGCGCTCGGGGTGCGAAGGGACCTCAAGGGACATCGGATGTTATTTAATATCAATTATCACTCATTTGTGTACTACAGGGGTCAACGTTCATTGGACATAAATACCGTGAAAATCCTCAATTCTTTCAGTTGCGTATTGAGCTACCTACTGCGCACAACGACAGGAAGAGAATGGAAGAACTCTACCAAACAGTCAGAGAGCAGATCAAACCAGTTGAAGCGGAGATCCGCGGAGTAATTCCTCCTTGGCTCAACGGATCCTTGTTACGAAATGGCCCCGCTATGTACGAAGTCGGACCCGAGGCGTACAAGCACTGGTTCGACGGCTTGGGAATGATTCAGAATTTCAAGGTGGAAAATGGCAAAGTGACTTACTGCAGTCGCTATTTACGAAGCCAGGCATTTGTCCGCGCCGAAGCTCGTCGTGGTATTGCGTACGCTGAGTTCGGAACCCCATTACCGCCCGATCCGTGCAAGAATATCTTCGCACGGTTTTTCTCCTACTTCGTACCACCCGAACGCACGGACAACTGCTCCATTAACGTTGTCACAATGAACGGCCAAACATACGCAAGCAGCGATTCGCCATTCCTAATCGGGTTTGATCCAAGTAGCTTGCAAGCTTTGTCAGAGTACAACATCAGGAGCGATTTCCCAGGTATTTCTGATTCATTTTTTAATTTTTATCGAAAAGAAAAACGCCTTTTTGAGAAAAAAAAAGAAAGGAAGAGAGCTATAACAAATCAGAATAAAACTTTGTTTGACATTCCTGAGGGAAAATAATCCCACGCAGGGAGTATATATTTTCGTTCCACACTAATTATATTTCGGATAGTTCCAGAAACTCACTTAAAACCAAACAAGTAGAATAACACGATTACGCCTTCATTGCTCCCGCCCATGACAGCTGTTGGGTGTAAAATTCAGACTGTCACCGCCCAGCGATATGTATACTGGGTGCAAATCGCGCACTGAACTTGACAAGATCTTTTGTTATGGCTTTTGCTGCTCATGTTCACACTTTAAACTCACTGCATCGAGCGGAAGGCTTTCCAAGCAGCTAGAGAAACACCTTTGCCGATATCCTTGAGGTTCTTTTTTAAAACAAGAGTTTAAAATCCGATCATAAGAAACAAAGGCAAACCAGCGTGTGATTTTGTGGAGATTCGTTCGAGTACGTGCGTGTGAGAAAACTTAGGCACAGTTACAGGAGATTGAACCTCGAGATGGTGCATCAAGAGATTGAATAAAAAAATCCCATATATTTTGATCAGCTTTGAGCAGAATCATAAATTAGTGCTACTACTACCGTCCTGTATTCTGAAAAAGTCCTTGAATTTAGGATAAGTAATCAAAAAAATGTGGCTTTGTCGAGGGTCTCTTGAGCCCGGGAGAGGTTTTGACAAGTGAACGGTCGTGAATATAAGAAAGAAGATTATTCAATTGTAGTATGTTGAAAAAAGGGGGTTTTTATTTTTAGCTGAGGATAACGGAGCGAAACAAATGTCTTAGAGGTGAATTTCTAGTACAAACTAGACCTTGCGTTTCTTTCAAACAGAAAAAATGGTTATATAACATCAAAACATCGCGGGGAAACAACTCGTGTCATTGATGACTCATGATTTTGTTCACGATTTCATCATTTGTAAAATGAGTATGGTTTGTTCTCGGATGCAATAATTGTGCAACTAGCTCCGATTGGACGGGGAGCCAAGATAGCGGACTAATGATAAAATTGAAATACCTTCTTCTTTAAATATCCAGAGTTTGTTTGGAAAAGCGATGGCAAGAACCTTTAGCTTGAAATGCTAAAATCGTGAACGGTTTCAGAAAAGTATCTCTAGAAGTGACGTTGAAAGGCATCTTTGCCGAACTTTAGACCAACGAGGTCAAGATTCTTTTTACGTAAAAACATATTTGCTGCTCATTTTATCAGTTATAGAAATCACGAGATGAACTCGTGTGTTTTACCTGACAAACCTTGTGCATCGCAAATCGCCGGAAGAGAACTGAATGCAATGATCTGATATGATACTGTTGGAATTTCACCAGGAAAAACAGAAACAAACCAAATTCTTCTTTCTCTTTGATATATCTGTCAGCGCCGTTTTCTTGATAAAAATAAACCAAAGGGGACTGACTATATGTACTCAATTCAACAGAAATCTCTTTGTCAAAATGATACTCTCATATAACATTGCTTAAATCGAAGTTTTCCATAATATTTTTTGTTTGCTTTGTTGTGTGGTTCAGGTCAAGGGGCGTTTGAAGCCTGTCACTGATGGCCATTCATTGAAAAATTTGTATATCTTTGGGGCTATTCCGATTATAAGCGAGCTTCCTTTCACAAATTAATTAGCTACCAACAGTTACAGCAAACCTTTTTTTATCCCGATCGAGAACCACAATTCATTTACAAAAAAACTGTTCCTAACATGTGTTCTTAATCTGAACGTGATAGGTTGTTTTTATAAACGAAACGTCTGTCAAAGTGCTTTCTACTTCAACGGTCTGATCTGCAGTTTTAGTCAAACAGATACAGCTTTAACGTCAAAGAAGAGGTCATTCAGGCTGTTGTAACGACTGCGAGTGAAGAAACCTCTGCTCAAAAGCATTAAAAAGTAAATGGTTTTTGTCACTTCCGTATTAAAAAAAGAACACCTTTCCGTTCAACAGGCAGCAATGCTAAGAGCTTCAAAAAATGAAGTAAAAATTTGAATTTTAAAGACTTTCAAAACAATAGACTTAACACTGTGAGGTAGATCTACGAGAAGCAAGATTATTCATTTGTTATCGCTTTCAAAAACAGAAACCGGAAGGAAACCAAAGTCTCGAGAGTTTGCTTTCAATAGCATCATTTAATCCGCCTAATAACAGAGATTAGCTTCACGTGTGGCCAAATAGTTGGCTACTCAGAAAAGCTTGTTTGTTTGTGAGACTGTCCGTCAGCGTTTGGCTAAAATCATAGTGGGCGGATAACGGCATTTGCGCAAATAATTGAGTGAAACAATCGTGGGAGATTTTCTGTTTTGGAAACAGTTTGTTTGGTTTGCTGGAAGGCATGTCATTTTGTATCATTCGCATTAGAAATATCATTTACGTCGTTGTAACTCCCTGATAAACTCTTCCGTAGTCTTTCCTGCATATTAAATCAGCAGGCAGTTTTAGAAGTCTAGTGTAATCTAAGGTTTTTAGGAAAGTTTTGCGCAATTTTTAGGCGGGTTCGTACACACCAGAATTGCGAGATGACATGACTATTTAACTGACGTCGCGTCACTTTTTTCCTTCTGAGGTAAGAACGCACGTAACAAAGATTAAAGTCGTTTTACGAAATGCGTTTCTTCTCATATGTGTGAATGCATCAAATGTTTTTTGTCTCGGCTTTCCGTCAGACCTCTGAGGTTTTCTGAATCTGACAAGCCTTCCCGCCAATGTACACCTGTTAGTCACATTTGCATGTGAGCGTGCGTTAAATGATCTTTGAATGGTCGTCGCGAATCTTTGGAGTCTCGAACGGAAATTAAATAATCAAAATTTTTTCATCAACCTGTTTTAACGATCTCCGTGAGCAAATTGACTCAGACCAAATGTCGTAACCCACGGAATTTGTGCTTGGGAAGTTCAACCTCGAAAAAGTTAATCGGTGCGAAAATCCTTGTTTTTTCGCATATTTATCATTGACGCTTCAAGGAAAAGGGGGCTAGCTTCTAGAATACCGGCGTGCTTCTTCATTAATTTTACGGAATTCTGTGACAATTTCTCACCCGTAGACGAGTTGTTTACCTAGTCGTTTAAAAACAGGCACCATTTGGCAGTCTTTGTTTCATGCAAGTGTAAGCACCTAACTATTAATCTTGGCACAAGTGTTAATTACTTGCTATCGGAAGCCTTTTTTTTTTCCTGGCAAATTGTCGTCTTTTAACAGCAGGAAATTCCTACTTCAAACACGCGATTGTTTAATTTTATTAATGACACCTTTTTCTTTTAAGACTCATCAAAATATTTCTTGGACACCACCGTTAGAATTAACATTTCTTTGTCTTGTTGAGTGGCCACACTTTTTTCTTTTGTATCATAATCTAAACTGAATTCCAGAGTAATTAGTTCACCAAAACAAAGTAGGAAGACAATCGATTTCTCTTGGAATTCATCTTAAAAAACGACAAGTCTTAAGCTCATAAAAACTGGTTTAATCTTAAACTGCGCTTGCATTAATTGCTATTTTCCAGAGGAATACAATTCCTCAATTTGTTTCAAAGTACACCAAAGCTATCTGACTGTTCCATTGAAAGAAACTGACATACTTGTAATTGCTGTAACTTTAAAACGCAATCGATTTTCCTTCTTCTTCGTCTTCTTTTTACTATCATTGTTGTTCTTGTCTATTGATATCTGTATTCAACAATCGTTAAATCTTCCTGCACCCTTGAAGGAGACTCGAACCATAATTTCGATAGAGTTTACAAGCATCTAATCACCTTAATTAGCTCCAGAGGAGAAGAGCGTTGCGGTTGGTGGCAAAAATCTTATATCTTCGTGGTTTACCTTGAGCATGACAATTTTGGCGGATTTCAAGTTACGGATATTGTCCTTTATTCCCAACAATAAGCCCCCCGCAGAAATAATATAAAACAAAATAAAACGCTACATATCGTTCCCAAAAAACACAAAGAGATATCACCAATCCGATAAGTAAAACTTAATTAATAAAGAATCTTGCATCGAGAAGTATGGAAAATCATTATTCAATGAAAAGGTTGAGATTTCTCTTTGTGACGTTATATAATTTGTATTGTAATTTTCTTTGAAAGTGTAATGAATAAGACATCCCCGCTGAAAGGGTAAACAAAGAAGAAAATATTGTCTTGAGAGAGGCAAAAGCATTTTGAAACTTTCATACTGTAAGAATCATGTTTAGAATTTAGAGCTGAAGCGAAAACATTTAAACTAATTTTTTTCATTTATTTATCATTTTTTGGGTGAGTATGGAATGTCTTGCGTGTCTGAGTTACATTAAGGCTCTCATGTTTCCATTATTGTAATTAAGTTGTTTTGGTATTGTGCAAATCTGATCAGATCACAATTTCAAATGATCTTTTGTCTGCATTCCGAGATTGTCTTCAGCACGTATGATAAACAAGTAAAAGAGATATCTTTCGGAAATGGACTATTTTAAAACAGAAAGTGCCGCAGATGAAACCATTACTTGCACAATGGTTTGTCTTATTTTGCTTTGATTTACTCACAGTGTGCGTTCAATTGTAGTTTGTTGACTTTGGGTCAAATGAGCTTTGGTGATGGTTTTAGCAGAGCTGATTAAACACGAACGGAACTCCCACTGATTGATTAAGACGATGTTTTTCAAAGAAAAACAAGTTTTTTTTGGACAATTTTATCTCCTTCTCGTTTGTTCCACGCACTCAAAATTCCCATGAATTTCATTCATTTTATTCTTTTTTTTTTACTTTGCGGAAGCAGCTTATGGACACGTTATGTATCAAAAATCATTTCTTCAGTCCGCACGGAAAACAATTTTTTTTTTCTCGAGGCAAAATGAAACAAGACGAAACTGCACAGGACAATTTACTTGCGTGCTGATATATCAGTTTCTTCCAGCTTGACATAAGAGCGACGTGTTTATGATGTGCATAATTGCTTTAAATTGTTAGAGCTTAACTCCTTCATCGCTAATAATCCTTTGGCAAGTTTATCATGAAGGAGGAACTTTTCCAATAATTTGGCTCACTGGCAACTTTCCACCACAAAACTAGAGTTGAAGATCATATTGCTCTGCTGTGGTTCTCAAGGAATCGGATAAATAACTTCAAGTGCTCTCTCTTTCATGCGATTGTGTTCGATGAGTCAAACGGTGGAATAATCTGCAAAATTTTGTTCGGGTACATTAAGTTGTGTCAAGCACTCCAAATAAGCGCGGTTTACGTGAGAAAAGAATTAGTAGATACGATAACACGATTACAAGACACAAAACTTTCTTTGAATTGTATTGTTTGAGGCTGATCAGCTCTTCTTTCACCAGTAATACGAGTAAAAAATCTCAAGCAGATCAGTGACTCCCCAAAAAAATGGTGATCGGTAGCCCGCTTAATGGTTTGGACGCGAATAGGGGAAACTGGGACGAGCAAATGAGTCTGACCCTTTCCCGCGCTTGAGGCGGTTTTACATGTATTACCTCTAGTTCCCACTGGCGTTTTCTGATGTCACTTTTTAAATTTCTCTTTTAATTACTTTGGTTTTGTTATGCAGTACTCATTCATCACCTGCTTACTGCTGTGTTTTACTATTTTCACTTATCACCTTCTTCATCTTTCAGGTCCCGTCCGAATGTTCTCCATGACACCTCATCCCCACGAGGACGAAGAGGGAAATGTGTACAACGTTGCTGTTTCTCTGAAGAATGGCACTCGCTACAATATAACACAAATACCACCACGACCCTCCACCCCTGCAGATACTGCGCCACACCCACTTCAGGGGGTGAATGTTTTGTCTACTTTCACTCCAAAAAATCGGCTCTGCTACTACCACAGTTTCGCCATGACTCCCAACTACTTCGTGTTCATCGAAAACCCGTTCGTTGTGAATGTGTGGGCGCTCCTGACAATGAAAATGAGAGGAAGATCTTTCCATGAGTGCATGAAGTGGGACAACAAGCAGCCCTCCAGGTTTTACGTCATTGATCGCAAGACAGGCAAAGTAGTGGCTCAGTACAAGACGGAGAACTTCTTCTCATTCCATCACGTAAACGCCTTCGAGACAGAAACAGATATCATAATGGACGTTTGCTGCTACCCTGACGCCCGCATTGTGTATCAGTACTACCTCCATCACTTGCGCTCCAAGGGAGAGCACGAAGTGAGCAAAGGCTTCCCTGATCCAGCTCTCCGTCGCTATCGCTTACCAATCCCAAAAACTGCCTCGTCCAGTTCCTGGCAGAGGCTGCCCAGTTACTCAGATGGCCGAGACTACAAAGTGCTCTACTACGGGGTGGAGTTACCCCAGATAAATTATCGCTTTGCCAACGGTAAGCCTTACCGATTCATGTACGGAGTAGGCCCTCACCAGCGCGGGGACTTCCTGAACCAGCTCATCAAGGTAGACGTCCTAGGGAAGGAGGCCAAGACCTGGCATGAGCGCCACTGTTTCCCATCTGAACCTGTGTTTGTCCCAGCGCCCGGAGCTGAAACAGAGGATGAAGGAGTTATTATCTCCTCTGTAGTAGGTGTACGTGGTAAGAAGTCGTTCCTCCTTATCCTGGATGGTCGCACGTTCCGCGAAGTCGCACGCGCGACAGTAACTTGCCCAATGGCGCACTCGCTCCACGGTATGTTCAGACCAAGATCCCCAGCTCTACTCGGACAATGCCGGAAAGCCTGGGCCGAAATATAATTTGGGTCACCGAAAAAGGACAAGCTCTGAGGATTTTGGAGTGCCATATAATCGTACACCATCCATTATCAGCGATGTTTCTGAGAGAGCTCATCTAAACGATGAAAGGAATGATAGAACTCGTATCAAGACAGTTCCATGAACAAAAATGTGATTACTTTATTTCATTTTTCGAAATACAGTTCACGACAAAATGAAAAAAATTTTTTTCTGCTAAACAACCGATCACTTTGATATAAACAGATAACTTACAACGAGAATCATTCCATGTTCAATCGTTATTTTTTCAAACAAATCTCTTGTTTGAACGAGCTATCCTGCGTGTGTGTGACAAGTGTTTTTGATTGGTCATTCGCATTCGTTTCGTTACGGAACACGGCACTTTAAGGCGGCTTCTCAAACTGTCATGAGAAAATCAGAGAGGTTTTCTGTTTTCAGTTACACTCGTGATTCCACCCGAATCGTTCGGCCAAAGTCTTTGATAATACACAAATAAATCTGCCATTAAAAAAAATCGGGAAAAACGAAATAATATTCAAAGGAAAAAGTGAAAGGAGTTATTTCTTTTCTAAACATTATCTAGTGTGTAAGTTTTATTTAAAATGGCGTACATAACCATACGCTGTTAAGTATTTTAAGTATTTCTAAGTTATATAAAGTAGCATTTGTATACAATCATAGTGTTATGATACTTTCCTTGAAAGGTGGAATATACGGGGAGATCAGTGATAATTCTAAAAAAGATATTGATGATAAGTTTTAGAAATCATGAACATAATATTTACGGATATAAAGAAGTGACGGTTTTTTATCATAAAAATTGAATTTTTAACTAAATTTTGTAAATGTCGAGTTTAATTCCAGCTGAATATTTTGCCTAATAAAGATGTATGTACTTTAAAATGAAGAGGTTTGTTTTCAGTTCAGTGCTTATTATTCCTTTCCAGCTGTTTCTTGTGTTTTATTTATTGGATTTTCCTCAGTCCTCGTCTTGGACCTATCTCGTACCTTCCACAGCTGAGCAGCCCTGCATTTGAACTGGGCAGGACACTATCCTCTTCCTTGATTTGTGGTCCGCCATTTTGAAATGGAATGGCGGGAGTCAATCGCGCGTGGTACTAGAATATAGACTCACACAGCGCATGTCTGTCGGTTCTTCTGCCGCGTCGTATCATACATACATTCGTTCATTCATTCATTCATTCATACATTCATATATTCATTAAATCAATCAGTAAGTGAGGTATCTCCCTCACCCCACCCCGATCCTTACCTTATGAGCCTCAGGAAGTATTAAGAAGGGAGAACCTGGTAATGAGGTTGGCATCCATATCCACTCATTCAGTAACTCACTCAGTAATTCTTTAATTCTTTCGTTCGTTTTTTAATCATTTTTTTAATCTCATTTTTCATGGCTTCATGGTATCGAAACTAACTGTCGCAGAAGGAGACCAGTCCCACCTATCCTATAAATGTGCCTTTTCTTGTGACTTACTGGTTGTCGTTCGCGTGACAAGAAAACCCTTTTTAATAACACTGCGAAGGCGAAGGGATTGGGTCGAGACAACGTGACTACCACGCTTTTACGAAAGGCCTGGATGCCTGCCCTAGAATCTTCGAGTAGATATTGATGTTGGGAATAAATTTCATTTCCAAATGAAATTTTTAAGCGTTTGACATTATTTTGGAGAAACTTAAAAAACCAGACACAGATCATTTACTTACGTCGTGTTGCTTCCCCAAAGTCACGCAATCCACAGAATCCATTCAGTCGGATGAAGGTTAGCGATTTTTCTCGCGAAAGTAGTGCTAGTAGATGCATACAAATAATGACAAATAAATCTTACATGCTTTCATTATCTGTTGTAGCAAAGAGTGCATAGATAAAATTCATCTGAAGTGAATAAAGCTATTGTTTCACGAGCGAGCAAATTTTCAAACAGGTAGCTTATTTATGCGTAACAGCTGCTTCCTCGTGCGAAATACAGTCAACAGTGCTTTTTAACAACACAAAATGTGAGCATGAGGAGGTGTTTTCGTTGGATGACTTCGTAAGAAACTATTCAAAACAATAATATGATGCCAATATATCGTAAACCTCTTTGAAGTGAATATCTTAGGTTTCTATTAAAGTTTTATGTGATTTCCATTTTATCTACGTATTAGTGAAGGTTTTGGTGAAAGGTCGTAGTTCTTTGTGAGTGTTCGTGACAGATTATCTAAACTGTGATAAATTAATTCTCTGCTGAAAGAGAAGAAAAGGAGTGCGCTCGCTTTACTCAGAATTTACTTTGCAGGCTATAAACTTGTTAAAAGGTCGCTGTATTCATTTGGTATCCATAGGCAGAACTTTTTCAGATCTATCGATTTGTCGATCATGAAGGTCATAAATTTATTCGTCTCTTGTGATCTATCAATGGGTACGCACGCTGTAATTTCGCGATTTAGAGGGTCTTACCAACTCGCTTAATCCGATTCAAGCCTTTAGTTTTTCGTTCCTAGAATGTTAAGTTATTTCTCGCCAAAAGTTATTTCTTGCGAAATGAGAATTAATCCCTTTTGTCTTCCAGTTATTTGTTGTTAAAACTTGCGAAAGATCGAACACGGGGCATGGACTAGTTTTGCATTCGACATGAGAAAGCGTGATAAGGAAGTGTTTTATAAACTTCGTGTTCTGTTTCTATACTATTGGTGACAGATACTTTCGGATTTTTCTTCCATCTTTAAACTTACGGAACGGGCCTTTATGAGCGGTAAGTAGCTGGTGGATAAACATGTACCCGTGACAAGAAGTCGCCCAAAGGCGAAGCCACATCTTATTTTATTTTGGAGTCAATTATTACAGGCGCTATGTGCAAACGAAAACGACTCCGACAATTTTCGATGGCTCTTAAACAAAAGGAACGAATCAACTGTGAATGCCTTAATGTGAAATGAAAGTTTAAGCGACTCTCAGGCAAGGAAGAAAACCATCGCGCGCTGCGACGTTTTTAGGCGATTGTTTAACCAGA
The DNA here is from genome assembly GCF_964205215.1 of Stylophora pistillata. Classification (NCBI taxonomy): domain Eukaryota; kingdom Metazoa; phylum Cnidaria; class Anthozoa; order Scleractinia; family Pocilloporidae; genus Stylophora; species Stylophora pistillata. The sequence continues at coordinate 5,670,346 of NC_142521.1, read as the reverse complement.
GCCTTCTAAGACTAGTTTTACACTAGAGGAGAGTTTTCCGGATTCGTAAATGTTTCCGGATTCATCAATTTTGGAGTATTCGGATTCGTCGGCGTTTACACTGAAAGGATATTCGGATTCCTGACCGTTTACACACAACGACAACTCCGGGAACGTTCGAAATGGAATGGTTACCAAGCCCAGTGTTGTTTCGTCGTTCGATCGACAAAGTGAAAATGCCTCCCCCAAAAAAGGAAGTGTGGTAGATCCAGATGCCACTGAGGCAAATTTGAGTTGGACAGATGCCAAGCAGTCTACGTCGTCGGCGATTACTGAGTGTGGCTGACGTTAAACTTCCTTGCAATAATAATTTGCGTTTCTTCAGAAATACTGCGGTACACATGATAAAATTTATCGCCTGAACCTGCAACAAGATTAGGCAACCGGAGACCGCCAGCAATGTTAGCACCAGATTCATTTTGGTTTCACCGCAAACTCAAATGATTGCAGGTAGAAATAATATCCGGATTCGAGAAAAAAAGCGGTTACACGACAAAACTTTCCGGATTCAAAAGTTATCGGATTCAAAGTTCCCACTTTAAATTCCGGATTCAAAATCTCCGGAGACACGACCAAACCGGGAAGTTTTTATTTCGGATTCGTCCACTTTCGTGTAAACGGCAGAATGAATCCGGTACTAAAACGTTTCGGATTCATCACGAATCCGGAACAATTTCCTCTAGTGTAAACCTAGTCTAAAAGGTTCAAAAATGGATAATTTGGTTACGGCAAATTTTAAATGATTTCTTATCAAATGAGTTGTCGGGAGTCAAAATATCTACATAAGAAAGAACACTCAGTAGAGTTATGTATGTTGTCTGTGGTTTCTTTTTGTTTTTGCTTTTGACAACGGACATTTGGAAGTAGTGTGGATGGACTCTTAATTAAAATCTTACGGCGGTAAAAATCGGCCGGTGTCCCACCTGATAGGTCGGCCTCGCTTTCACCTGGAGGCCATTCAAATGGGTTTTCGACGAAAATGGACCCGATAAAGTAATGCGTAATTTTTCATTTTTAAAGCGATTGGTTGGAGCAACGGCTCAGATTTGAACGCAGTGGAGTAGAGTAAACCGATGGGATCAGTTTCTCTGTAGGCGGAACTGGTTGACGGCCGGGTGATATAGCTAAGGTAATTGTCTATCCTGTAAGTAAGCTCTTGTTGGTGCCTCAGATCGACCCGCGAAGTGAAGTGATCTCGAGAGACAGCGGCCTGCGCGAGAAACTAGCGGGCCGATAGGGCGGCATTGTTCGCGCTTGCTGATACCCTCAGAATCGACTTGTAAATCAAAAGAAAAGTTGCTTAGAATTTCCTCTAAAAAGAAATAACCTCGACAGGAATGGCAAAATGAGAAATGACATGAAACGAAAAATCGGAAAATGGCCGATGATTAGAGGGTGAAGTACGGCATTCAAAATTTTCTTTGTTATTTGGACTGAAGGGAATATTTTGTTTGTTAAATGAACTCAACTCCTCGCTGTTTGCCGCGCGCCAATAATACTCACACTATTAAATTAATTTGTTTTCGAAAAAAAAAAGACAACTTTATATTCAGTTGCATTTCAATTTCGCTTTTTTAAGATTGATACATTAATTTTTTCGCAACTCCTATCAGCCAAGAAATTGCTTGTAAATAATTCTAAAAACATTATTTTGATCGATCGTAAAGTATGTACAAAAGCAGCATACGCTTCCTCAAAGGCTTAATTGCAATATTTGCGTGAAAAACAGGGCAGAGAAGCTTTAAGTACACAATAAGGTCCATAATGCAAAGACTTCAAGTATTAAATTAGAAGGCGCGTAAAAAATGCAGTCTGCTTTGACTAAGCCGGTCGCAGAATGATTGCTTATGCGAAAAGCGTGAATTGATATTTGTTTTCTTCTATTTCGGCATGTTTACGTCTCGAAATCACTTTTTTTAAAACGACTGAAATTGAACTTTAACCTCTCCCACGCTGCTTCAAGTTTCTAATCCTTTAGAACGAATGGACGAAATCTGCATACGAGACAAAAGGAGGAGGGAGTGAATGGAGGTGATCCCTGTTTTGATACCTTAGGGCGACAAGAGTTGACACTGCATGAATTCCAGTCCTTCGTAGTTTACCTTCCAGCATGTTGTCAAGTGTTTCCTCAACATTTTCTAATAACCTACCAAAAAAGGGGCGATGTGACAGTTAAGTGTCTTGCTCAACAAAAAAACACTGTCGCTACCATGTCGGTTTACAATATTTCCGTTTTCGGAAGTTTACTTGAAGAAAGTCCCGACAGATGTTAAAGGGACGCTCTTCTCACAATAAAAACATGAGTAGTGTACAACATGAGTGTACAAACATGAGTGTAGTACAAAAGAGAAATGCTGGCCGTCGGGAAACGATTTAAATCACTGTAAGAAAAAGGAAGAATCCTAACGACAAACTGGCCAGCTTTAATGGCGTTTAGCCTCTAAAGTTACTCAATATTTCACAACTTTCGAAAAATCTCTCTCAAATTGAAAATTCCGGGCTTGAAAAGGTTTAAGTGCGTGGGCGTTTGTGTTTTTAACGTATACAAAATTTAGCTTCAATTAAGGAACTCAAAGTTAAAATCGATGATGGGCGTAGGGGGCCATTTACGATGATGGGGAGACTGGAATAGCGGCAATCTCCCTTTGTGAGCCTGACCACACTATCGCAAAAGTAAAATATGACATTTGGAAAAGACTTTGAGTGAGGTATATATACTTTAGGTATCTTTCAGTTTGAAGGAGAGGTGTTTTTGTTTTACGGCTTGATACGGTTTGATTTTTAAATAGATTTTAAAGATTTGTTCACTGATATCTCGTATCTTAAAATGATATTTCCTTATCCAAACAAAAGCGGTCGAAAGTACAGACGGTGAAAGGTCAAAAACTTTCCCTGAGTTTGTTTTTGTAGCCTTCGCAGCATCGCCCATTGAAATTGCTTTTTAATATCACAAACAATCGGCAAAATCTCCAAGTTTTCCTGAAACCTCAATTTCTGTGATATTCCTCTAGTTTAATTTACAAGTTAATTTACGGCTTATCGGATGTATTTGATAAAATTGAGGAGATTTATCATGAAAAGCATTGTAGTGATTCATTTGCATCTGTGGTTTTTCTTTTTGTCAGGTGTAAAGAGCACATAATTGTAAATAAGGTTTCTTGCAATTGGCTGTACCTGAGGAAACGATGTTAACAGTTGTTTACAGCGGCGTGAAAAAATAAGTTTCTTTCCGGCAGGAAAAGAAGGTGGTACCTCCTTTTAATTTTCATGGTTTGAGTCCTTAATGGAGAAAACGAAGAAATCTTTCTGAGATTTATTACTTGAAATGTTTTTTCTTGACGGTGTGGTAGTAAACACATGCCAGAATCATAACAAACCAGGTTAAAGGGTATCACCTTTGGAACAATAACACAGTATCTGTAAACTAAGAATTTACATGCGGATCATCAGGCAGTTTTTCACCTGCTTTATGTTATCCACCGACGACAATACATGTAAAGCGTCACAAAGAAGAAATTTATAATTTTATTTTGATTCCACCTTTCAGAGTTTCCTCTGGCAACTTAAGTGCGCCATAAATCACCATCTTTCTTTTTGTTTTCTGTTTTCAGAACCACTCATTGTTGAAATCACTTCAGCTTCTTCAAGTCCGCGAAGGCGACGAATTTTAATCCTTTGGTAAAAGCCATAAGACATCAGATGTCAACGATGGAACACTACCAGCAATATAGTGTTACCACAGCGTTTGTTTGCCCTTTATATATCCTCACCGTGATTGTGGGATCCCTCGGCAATGGCTTGGTAATCTATTCTTATGTGACCGACAGCTCCATTCGAAAAGCGTTTTACTTTCTCATCACTAACTTGGCCATCGCCGATCTTTTGATATCCCTCCTTTTTACACCAATGCTGTTCATCTATCGAGTGTACGCCAAGGCCGAGCTTATAGCATACACACCAATCTGCGAGATCAGTCTGTTTCTCTCCATGTTCAGCATTTCCCTGATGTACTTTGTCTTTCCACTGTTGGCGTATCATCGAAAAGATGTCATGTTGCGACCACAAAATCCCAGGCTCTCTCTGGTCCAAGCACGCCTGATAGTGTCCATATTCTGGATCCTATGCATCGTGTCCGCTGTGTTTATGGTCCTCATGGCCCGAAATGAGTTTACGAGTGGTGACCCGTCACCAAAGCTCTACCGCTGCTTGCTGATTAACCAGCGTCTGGATACATATGCAAAGGTCTTCCTCGGGTACTCGGCGACCCTGTATGGCCTATCTATTGCCTTTACAGCCATGATCTACCTGCAGATATTTTGCACCTTGCGAACCCACCTTGAAGGAGTGAATGGATCGGCGGACGAGCGACATACTACCAAGTTGTGCTTCTGGATAGCAATCGTGTACACCGCATTCTGGACTCCGTTCCTCCTTGTTCAACTTGCCGGTATCTTCGGTACCTACACAGAGCTTTATTTCAATCTTCACGGCTGTTCATCTGCTATTGGGGTCCTTGGGTCAGCAGTGAACCCACTGCTGTATGCTGTCATGAATCCATATTATAAGACCAGGATGTGCGACTTGTTCAAGCGACTGACTTGCCGCGGTTAGTACTACTATTATTTGTAGACTCGGCAACAGAGTTATCGTTTACCTTGAATATCTTTAAGCAGTGAGCGATTTTCAGTTGAATGCTGTAGTACAAAAACCGAAGCCATAGCATATGCAAATATAGAGAAAAAAGGCATCTGAAAGCAATGGAATAAAAGAGCTGAAAACGACCGGGCACAAATATGGCCTAGCCGCAAATGGCTTTCATTTCGCTTATGATTGTCGTTAATTTTGACGTTAGCGCGAGCTTTTTAGACCAATCAAAGAGCGAAGTCAAACAAGCCCAAAGTAATCCCGGATTATTTTCGACTCTCAATATTGAAAATTGCTCTAAATAGGGCGTGCTAATGAGTCAAAATACAGCAATTTTAGACCACTGTGGACATGAAAATTGAAAATCGCTCCATGAAGCTTAAAACTTTGTGAAAAAGAAATATTTATTGAAGAGTTAACCTTCAGAATTGATTAACATTTAACTTCTCCCTACAATATCCGTACAATATCCAGCAAAAAGTTAATGAGAATACTCAGACTTATAAGGTAGAACTTGCTACCTTGATTTAGCACCAAATTCTAAAAACTAATTTACACGCATGGGAAATGTATAGCAGTAAGGGAGAATAAATTATCTGATCTTGATAGTAAGAGGGTTACTGCAAGTTTTGTTCACATGTTTGTTCAGTCTAAAATATTAGACATGACTCCAGTTAGTATCTGCTAAAAGGTGCTGGATTTTTTTCCCTCCGAAAGCCCTTGATAAGTTGATTAACTCAAGTTAATCAACTTGATTAACTCAAGTTGATTAACTTGCAACTAGTTGATTAACAGCAACTAAAGAAGTAAACAAGGTCGGTAACTAAAATATTAGTTACCTAAAATATTAGTTATCTAAAATATTAGACATGACTCCAGTTAGTATTTGCTAAAAGGTGCTGGTTTTTTTTCCCTCCGAAAGCCCTTGATAAGTTGATTAACTCAAGTTAATCAACTTGAGTTAATCAACTTGATTAACTCAAGTTGATTAACTAGCAACGAGTTGATTAACAGCAACTAAAGAAGTAAACAAGGTCGGTAACTTAAAGTTAATGTGCTAATTATATCATTTGCAGAAACGGCTCCGACCGTGACAGAGGAAATTTAGAAACTAAAAGTTTTTGTCCAGCAAGTGACGAAAGAGTTATAAGTATACAATCTTTCCCGGGCCAATGTGGTGTACAGGAAAAAAGTACGGTTTAAGTTTTAAAGTCGTATTTAGAGGGGATGGCTGATGCTTTAAATGGAGTAAGTTAACTGAAATTTTAACTGAGTTAGCGTTCGTTTGAGAAGAAATGCTGTTTTGACCAGCCAAAATATGGTAGACAAATTCAAATAGCAATACCACCTTTCATTCTCTCTGCCCTGCTACTATTTACAAATAATTAAGTTATTGTCATATGTAAAACATGTAAATTGTTGTGATAGTTTGGCGAAGGTAGTATTGGAGTGAATAAAGTGTTTCTTGATGACCAAATAAACGATGTAACAAAGAGACTGAATGAGACTTGTGTGTTACCCGCCGTGAGGGGCCGATGGGGTCGTTAATCCCCCCTCCCCCATAGCCCTATGACCCTCTTTTTATCACTTTTTAGACCCACCCCCTACCCCCAATTTTTACTCGCCCGCTGTTTTGTTCATCTCCTCTGAACAACAGCCTTTTTCAACGACATTTCTTGAGGTTACCCCCACATTCTTTTGTTTCGCTGGAAACATTTCACAACGATGGGAGTGAAAACTCAACCTGTTTCCGCAGATGCGGAGGTTAAGGCAATAAATGAGTGATCCATACAACTATATATGGCAAGGATATATGCGATACGTCCTCTTCTGAGCCCTTGCGCGGTCCCTCGCACTATTTTCGCCTGCACGCAGGCAAGAAAAAGAACAGCGGCTTTACACTCAGACCAGCCGCTTACACTATTTTTGAAGAAAATCAAAATGGCGTCTTTCCATGTTCGCCCGTTGTTGAGGTTGGGTGCCATTGCAGTTCCAAGGATACTTCTAAAAAGTATGTATACTCGTCGACGTGTTTCAAGAGTGATTTTTCTGGTCTATTTTTAACCTTCAGTGGTGTTTTTTTTTTGTATCGTCTCTTTTCGTTTACACTACAAAATATTTCGCTGACTTGCTTTCATAACCCCAGTACATAAGCCTGCATGGAACATTTTAGTATTTATGTAATCATCGGTTGGTGATGCATGATTCCAAGCCGTTAATTCCGTACATGACTTCTTCAAAAGGACTGTAAACGTTCTTGAATGCAAACAGATTTATTCATGTAAATAATATTCATTTGTATGTCATACATTTTCCTAGATCAATACAAATGCAGCAAGCCTTGTTTTGCTTCTGCTATTTTCTCACAGCAGTCTCGGAAACTCTCCAGTGAAGTGGCAGTAAAAGGTAACAAATTGTACATTTATTGAGTTAAGGCCTGGGTTAGATGTCGTACTTCACTTGGGTTAAGTAAAATCCTACTTTATCAACCGTAATTGATTTTAACTGGCTGATTTGCCCTAGACACCTATCTATATATGAGTTCCTATTAACAGTACGTTTAGATCTGATCTCCACAGTAAATTTGATGCAGCCTCTGTGGAGTATTGTTTCGCAACTGAGTCTAGGATGTTATAGCTATGGCAAGCCAATTGTAGCAATATTCAATACCAAAATTCAATGAAATTCAATGAAAATATTAATATTAAGCTTTTTTTACTTCAGTTGTTTAATCTCTGTCATCTTGATCATTAAACAGAGGATGCAGCAGTGGCTCAGCTGTCAGAGTTTGGACAATACGTGGCCAGCATTCTGCCAAAGTACATCCAGCAAGTTCAAATGACACAAACCAAAGAACTAGAATTACTCATTGCTCCTGAAGGAATTATCCCTGTTTTGACTTTCCTCAAAGATCACACTAATGCACAGTACAAGTCTCTTGCTGACCAAACAGTTGTGGATAAATTAGGAAAGCCTTATAGGTTTGAGGTGCAACACAAAGTAAAACATAGAATTAAGAATATCATTATGTCAATTGTGCTTTTTTATTTTGGGGAAGTACAAAGTTTATAATTAATACTAATCACCTTTCAGAGGCCATTGTTTGATTGTTTGAATAATGTGTCCCTAGCTTTGTAAGTTTAACTCATTGTTATTGCAATTTGTGTGTGTTGTTTAAATGTGTGTCTGTTTATGTGCGAGCCTTAATAAATTGAATTAAAATTAAGCCTAGGTGCTTTTGGGGAAACCAATGAAAAATATGTTTAAAAGAAAAAAAAAGTTGGAGTTTTCAATTCCTGATTTTACACACTATCAGAAGTGATTTCCTGAAGCTTTTGTAAGTTTCCTGCATGTAGGTGTGTATGTTGTAGTTCAATTTTATCCTTGGTTCAAATTTTATTTTCCTTTGTTCTCGGTCATGTTAATGTATGATAATGATTTTGAAACAAATGAAAATAAAATTTGAACCAAGCATGAAATTGAACTACAACATGTACATGAGAAAATTGTAAGTTTAATCTCTTTTTATCTTGCACAGATTGTGTACAATTTGCTCTCCCTGAGATACAACTCAAGGATCTGTGTCAAAACTTATACTGATGAACTAACAGCAGTTGATTCTGCTAACCCTGTGTTTAAGGTGGCAAACTGGTATGAAAGAGAGGTAAGTATATTGATATGAAAGTACTGCAACAGCATCAATCAAAAGCATAATTCAATTCTTTGTTCTGGCTTAAGTCTACAGTTCCAGCTTCTTGAAAACTCTTTTAATTCCAGAACTCTAAATCGTACTTTTAGCCTCAAGCCTCACTCCTTGCCTGATAAAGACCCATCTCTTTGAAACAAAAAAATTATTCCTAGAACTTATAAGGTCTACTTGGTGTAATACCAGGTCTAATAGAGGCCCATTTACATGAAAACAATTACAAAAAAAGATATTCTTTTTTGAAAAAGAATAGTTCTAAGTGAAAAGTGTTATGACTGTATCATGTGGATTAGAACTAAAGTCAAAGTGTGAACTATATATCTTATTAACCAAGCGCGAGGGCCATACTGGGAGAATATTGGCCCGAGGTCTTGACAGTACGGACCGAGCACAGCGAGGTCCGTACAAAAAGACTGAGGGCCGATGTTCTTCCAGTACGGTCCCGAGCAAGCTTGGTTAATAAAAGATTTATTATACGACTGAAGTTCAAAGGGACACAAGTGTGGTATCATCCGGGACCATTCAGGACAGTGCCCGGTCCAATACTTAGAGAATATTGGACCAGCAATAGAGTATTTTGATTGGTTGATTTTAGTTATTGGCCCTCTGACTGCCCGAGTCATGTAATAAAGTATTGTTATGTTCTGGTCACAGCTCAATTCATATAGGGGTCCTCTTATTTTTTTCTGGAGTAAAATAGAAGAAGTTTCTATTAGAAGAGTTCCCAACTCGTAAGTGCCCCACCCTTGAATATAAGCATATGTAAAATGCTTAATGACTTTGTCTAACCTGAAGGCTTAATCTGTATTGCAAATGAACATTTTTGGGAGTAGTTTCTGTCTTGTGTAAATCCCAAATGTTTGAAATATTCTAGCAAGGCATCTGTTGATTTGTGTCAGCCCTAGTAAGGGATTCATTGTGAAACTACAACATTTACCCTTTTTTGTGGCAGATTTGGGATATGTATGGTGTATTCTTTGCTGATCATCCAGACTTGAGAAGAATCCTAACAGACTATGGATTTGAAGGACATCCATTTAGAAAGGACTTTCCCTTAACTGGTTATGTGGAGGTAGTGATAGGCTTTATTTTAATATGTATCACATAATTATGTTTATAACAATGAGAAATTTTTTATAGAGAAAAATGTCAGACAGTTTTCACAAGCAGGGGTTGAAGATTAATGTTGAATAGAGAAAATTTAAACCTCAGACTTTTCTAGTTCACAGGGCTGGATGCTCTTCAAGCAAAGCTAGATAGATCTCATCTCTGAGCAACAAGTCTCTCTCCACCCACGGAAGGGTAAAAAACTGGTATCAAGAAATTATCAGGGGAGCCTGGTGAAATGCCTGGGGTAAGCTTGCAATGAACTGGCTTCCCATCCAGAGGGGGGAGGGGAGGGGAGGGAGAGAAGCAGTTAACTCCTAGTTTCTTCTTGCTGAGGAAACTAAGATAAGCTCCAGCTACCAGTAGGTGGGCCACTAGGCTTGAGTACAGACTTTCACTCCCAAGATCTCCTTAGTGATTCTCCCTACTGTCTGCCATATAGTTCTTATGATGTTAGTTTGGAGAATTTTGTATTTAATCAACCTAAAATCCACTGATTTATATTTGTCTTTATTCTCATCACTTGTCTGCTTGGTATTGTATATATATATATATATATATATATATTGTGGGAGGAAAAAGACAAGTAAACTACAAGTTCATCCCTACAAGCCTGTTTCGTGGTCGCCCACTCATCAGGGGAAAATCCCCTGATGAGTGGGCGACCACGAAACAGGCTTGTAGGGATGAACTTGTAGTTTACTTGTCTTTTTCCTCCCACAATATATACTTCGCTCTACTTCTATGTATTGAGCGCTGTTCTACGAAAATCAAGTCACACTTTATATATTCATTAAACCCCTGAAGAGTGAAGCGATTCACGAAACAGGCTTGTCGGGAAATGTAGTTACGTCCTTTTTTCCTCTCATAATATTTATATATATATATATATATATATATGTTGTAAGGAGAAATTCTGCATCAGCCACTCATGGGAGTCAACTTTCTACTCATGTAGGATTAAAGTGATGTATTATTTATTGATATTTTAGGTGAGGTATGATGATGAACTAAAGCGTGTTGTTTGTGAACCAGTGGAAATGGCTCAAGAATTCCGCAAGTTTGATCTCCAGTCACCTTGGGAAAATTTCCCAGCACACAGGGAGGAAATTGAAGCTGCACAGCAAAGTCAACTTCCACAGGGAGACAAACCTGAAAGTAGTTAAGGATGAAGTATCTCTGTAGTACTGATGTGTAATTTCAGGTTTCATAACAAAGTGCAATTTTCTATAATTGATCGGTATGTGAACATGTTCATCCCCCTTGTGAGGTTATTCTGAGTATGTTGTGTATTTTCTACTTTAAAGAAGAAAATATAACAATTTTATTGTAAATAAATCAATGCAAACCAAAACAAGTATGTGGCCTTTACTAATAACATTAATTTTATTTTTAATTTCTGTTTTGTATTTAGGTGTGAACCTAAGTGCAGTGCAGATTTTAAAGGTTAACAAGTGCAATTACTTTTGAATTTGGATGAACTTTCAGTTTGAAATTAATTTTATTCAGCAAGGCTTGAATTAAACTTTTTAACAACTGCTGTTCAGATGTATAAGTATGGGTGGCTAAGCTTGCTAAGCTAGCTTGCTTATTTTGAAGCATTACATGGAGTAGTCAAGGGAGATCAGAGACAGGAATTACTCAAATTCAAAGTCAGCTGGCTTTTAACTGAAAGATCTTTCATTGCATAATCTGTCTTGTGGTAAAACATTCAGACATCCTTGGTGTCATAAGGTCCATTGTTCCCTTGGTGTTGTTTGAGGAGTCACCTCAGAATCATGCAACACATGCAGCTATATCAAATGTATAAAGGCCGATAGTTTCGAAAGAAACTGTTTGGGGCTGTGTTGGTGGGAGTAACAAAATAATTTGGATATATCAACAAAGTTGAAGTGGTAAATTGGTCACCGTAATGATTACAAAAGCTGACATTTCGAGCATTAGCCCTTCATTGGAGCGAATGTACATTGATCTTATCACTTGTGTGATTTGATTATTGTTATCCATTTTTGGCACAAGACTAAAAGTTACCATTTGATGGAGTATTCACAAGTGTAACAAAAATGTAATTTGATGTTGCACTATAAGAAAGTGGCTTTCCTTTAAGTTGCAAAACACTATTGTGAAGTTTACTTCACTCATTTTTCCTTCTCTCTCAACAGAATTAAACACAGTCTCATTTAAAGTTTACCACGATACCTTGTATATTGCATGCACTCACAGTTTGATGTTACGACAATATCTTGGTAACATATACTAACAAATGCACATTTTGTCCACAACTGGGGCATTCCCAATCTTTCTGCCTCTTTTGTAGGAGTAGGAAGACCATCTGTAAATTACAATGATCTTTGTAATTACTGCAATCACTTGAAAAGGTGAGACAATCCCAACAATCACATGGAAAGCAAAGGGGAAGACTGTCTGAACTATTGGTGGTCCTGTGACCATAGCAATCAAAATTGACTGCATCCTTGTTGGAATGATTACTGAGAATTATAATCCCTTCCTGGCAGTTAAAGCTTTGCACATTACTTAAATAATAAAATAATAGATACAGTGCCCACCTAAAGCAGACAAACACAGGCCATTGGTCAAAGTTTGTTATTATATGGCTGGCTCTATGGGTCAGAGGGATTTAGCAAATTCTGTCCCCTGTTTGGCTACCAGGGCAGGCAGGACGGGCTATCATGGTTATCATAAAATGCCAGTCAAGGACATTAAAAAAAACAAAGTAGTTTCATAAGTTATATTACAATTCTTTTGAACAATATAAAGATAAATCCATCATTGATCAAGCTTGTTTGAGTAAGATGGCTGGGAATTAGCCCTACACAAAAAGTATTAACAGATATCCTGCCATACTGACTCCACACTCGGTTAATAACATACATATTCCATATGTAATAACTAACAGCAACCGCTTGATGGTTCAGGAATGTCCTCCTGCCCCACAACAACCTTTTTAAAATTACTAGGTTCTGCATTTTTTACCAAATATTCTGCCACTGACTGTATAAGCTCTCTAATTCCAGTATCTGTCTTTGCAGATGTTTCAGCCCTGTATTGAAAATTACAATGAGGAACTTCTCTATCTATGTGATTACAGAGTATTTTTTCAGCATCTCCTTTTTCTACACTTGGAAACTCCTTGTCAATCTTGTTCCCTACCAACACCATAGCAGCACCATTAGTATGCCTTTTAGCAGCTTTGTAGTAGTTCTTAAGTTGTTCTAAGGTTTCCATTTCTTCACAGTCATAAACTAACAGCACAACATTACTTCCATGGTAGTGCTGTCGAGTCAAACCAAACTCATATCTCTCCATTCCAGCTGTGTCACAAAGGCGAATCTGACAAAATCATTTAAACAAGAAACAAAATTACCCTTGACAAATTGACATTAACTCAAAATGATTGTTCCTTTCAGCAAATTTTCTTTAGAGGGGTGGGATGGGAAGAGTCTATTAAATTTTTTTTTAATCATGATCAGATTCTTTTACATGAACAAACTACCCACAAAAATGTACCTTACAACCAACATGGGACTGTGCTTCAGTTGGTAGTAGGACCCAGTAGAATCAGCAAGGCACAAGTTTGAATTTCATCAAAGCCTAAGTTTTTTTTTTTCAGAATTCTTTTCTGCAATTTCCTCAGTGGCAGCTTGCCAACAAGAGTCATTTCTCCCACATTCAGCTCTCCAACTATTACACTATTCAATGATAAAACGCTTGGCAGGAGGCTTGTATGTCCAAAGAATTACCAGTAGTAACATATATTATTGAATGTGGCAGTAGCTGGCCAATCAACTTGATCACTGATAATTCAAAACAACTTGAGTGCTACCTCAATAAATATACCTTGCAAATAAATTGATAATGTGTTCTGCACTTTGACCCTTCTCTGAATGTGCAGTTCCAGAAAATATCCATCTCCCCCCCCCCCAAGGAAGGTTGTTGGAAGTTCCCAGGGGGAGGGGGTCATGGGCTAAGATTTCCAAGGGTACAGGGGCTCACATCGAGGCTCCTGTGGGGGGCATGGATATTTTCTGGAACTACACTATAAAGGTATATCACCACCTACCGAGAAATCATTATTCCTCCGTTATGTAGTAGGGTAATGAAAGTTCATACATATGCATCAGGTACTCATACTACCATATTTATTCATCCATAAACCAAGTGGTTTTTTCCCAAAACTTTACCAAAATCTCAAAAATTTGAGCTAGAGAAGGGTTCTCGGCTTATAGCCGAGTGTTTTTCCAAACAATTTTTTTGAAACAGAAAATTCAAAGGAAACAGATATATTGGTCTATAAGCTGAGATATTGCATGCAGAAGTAAATAACAAAACAAGTTGAACTTGGTCGTTGACTTTAAATGTGTGGTTGCTTCCAAAGAAGCAGTTTGTTGTTTTCAGCGCGTAGTAAATACAGCTAACTGTTCATCCTCAGTGTCGGCGTGGAATTCGTCGTCCATCTCCTCATCAGCTAGTTCTGCCGTTTATTCCGAGTAGATTGCTTCATCTTTCACGCCATCTAGAGTATCAGAGATTCTGCAGGTTTTGAACGAGTGTATAGTAGTATAAAGCTTGCGAAAGTGTTTTAAAAATTTCAAAGCTGACCAATCAGAATTGCCCATTCTCAAGATTGGTAAACAAACTTGTTGATCGTCACATGTTACGGTGTTGAAATTTGTGATTACGTAAAAAGAAAACTTATCTTGGCTTCTCTGCTCTGTAATCCAATCAAGTAATCTCTCATCCACTGAGCCGCGGTATTTCTGAATGTAACGGCCCATCGTTGTGCGTTTCGCTGACATCCCGAGCTCTCCGTTAAAGAGATTCTCTTGATCTTTCCTCTAGCGTCTCACTGATGACTTACTCTCTGGTTATCTCAGAATGTGTTTTCGACGGTAACACTGCATTGAAACTCTTTTCTGTTTCGAAACTTTTGCGTTCATTTCAGTTTGTTCGAGAGTGAAATTCTCTAAATGTGGTCTCGGCTTACAACCGAGTATTTTAAATTTACATGTTTTAAGAACCTTCCCAATTAAAACAGACCGAAGTTTAGGGTCTCGACTTATAGATGAATAAATACGGTACCCCTTTTCTGGCTTGACCACACACATGCATATTTTTACCCAATATACAGACACGAAAAATCATTTTTTGGGGGCCAAAATCACACAGAGCGATATGGCAATCACTTGAACCTATCAGTTCCTCCATTGCTTATATTTTCATTTTTTTCTTACCTTGATAGTTTTCTCTTTAACTTGGACTCTGACTATTTCTTCTGGCATATGTTTAAATTCATATGTATTATCCTTGAAACCATTGCCAAGAACTCGGTGAAAAATGGACGTTTTACCAACTCCACTCATTCCACACAAAGCAACTTTGTACACACCTAGTTCCTCAGCGCCACCTTCAGCCATATCCAGATTTTCCAGTGAGAATTTGGCTACTGATACTGAAAACGATTAATGTTGAATTCGGTGCGTGTGAACATGCCTGCCATGTTGAAAAACAATAAAGCGTTCATGTTAGGTCCATATCATATCCAAATAACTTATACATATTAATCTAAGTAATATTACTTTCATGTATGTTGCACGATATGTCCTATGTAACCTTGTTCTATCAGTTACCTTTATTCTACCTCACTAACCTCCATCTACCTTAGGTAACACATGTCCTATCACGTTCACCCTCATCTACCCTAGGTAACCCATGTTATACCACGTTCACCCTCATCTACCCAATGGTAGACGGGGGTAAACGGGGTAGAACATGGCTTACCTAGGGTAGATGAGGGTGAACGTGGTAGAACATGGGTTACCTAGGGTAGATGATGGTAAACGTGGTAGAACATGGATTACCTAGGGTAGATGAGGGTGAATGTTGTAGAACCTGGCTAAACAGGGGTGGATGGGGGTAAACGGGGTAGAGCATGGGTTAACAAGGGTAGATGGGTGTAAACGGGGTAGAACATGGGTTACGCAGGGTAGATGGGGGTAAACGGGGTAGAACATGGGTTTCCTACGGTAGATGAGGGTGAACGTGGTAGAACAGGGCTAAACAAGGGCAGATGGGGGTAAACGGGGTAGAACATGGGTTACATAGGGTAGATGAGGGTGAACGTGGTAGAACATGGCTAAACAAGGGAAGATGGGGGTAAACGGGGTAGAACATGGGTTACCAAGGGTAGATGAGGGTGAGCGTGGTAGAATGTGGCTAAACAAGGGTAGATAGGGGTAAACGTGGTAGAACATGGGTTACCTAGGGTAGATGAGGGTGAGAGTGGTAGAACATGGCTAACCAATGGTACATGGGGGTAAACGGGGTAGAACATGTGTTACCTAGGGTAGATGAGGGTGAACCTGGTAGAACATGGCTAAAGAAGGGTAGATGGGGATAAACGTGGTAGAACATGGGTTACCTTGGGTAGATGAGGGTCAACGTGGTAGAACATGCCTGAGGGTCAACGTGGTAAACTATGGGTTACTTAGGGTAGATGAGGATGAACGTGGCAGAACATGGCTAAAGAAGGGTAGATGTGGGTAAACGGGGTAGAACATGGCTAAACAAGGGTAGATGACGGTGTACGTGGTAGAACATGGCTAACCAAGGGTAGATGTGGGTAAACGTGGGAGAACATGGGTTACCTGGGGTAAATGAGGGTGAACGTGGTAGAACACGGGTTACCTAGGGTAGATGGGGGTAAACGAGGTGGAACATTGGTTACTTAGGGTAGATGTGGGTGAACGTGGTGGAACATGGCTAACCAAGGGTAGATGAGGGTGAACGTGGTAGAACATTGCTAACCAAGGGTAGATGTGGATAAACGTGGGAGAACATGGGTTACCTAGGGTAAATGAGGGTGAACATGGTAGAACATGAGTTATCTAGGGTAGATATGGGTAAACGAGGTAGAACATGGGTTACTTAGGGTAGATGTGGGTGAACGTGGTGGAACATGGCTAACCAAGGTTAGCCATGTTCCACCACGTTTACCCCCCACCTACCCTTGTTTAGCCATGTTTTACCACGTTCACCCTCATCCACCCTAGTTAACCCATGGTCTACCCCGTTTACCTCCATCTATCCTTGTTTAGCCATGTTCTACCACGTTCACCCTAATCTAATTTGGGGAACTCATGTTCTACCCCGTTTACCCCCATCTACCCTTGTTTAGCAATGTTCTTCCACGTTCACCCTCATCTACCCTAGGTAACCCATGTTCTATCACGTTTACCCCCATCTACCCTTGTTTAGCCATGTTCTTCCACGTTCACCCTCATCTACCCTAGCTAACCCATGTTCTACCCCGTTTACCTCCATCTACCCTTGCTTAGCCATGTTCTTCCACGTTCACCCTCATTTACACTAGGTAACCCATATGCTACCACGTTTATCCCCATTTACCCTGGTTTAGCCATGTTCTACCACGTTCACCCTCATCTACCCTAGGTAAGCCATGTTCTACCCCTTTACCCCCATCTACCTTTGTTTAGCCATGTTCGACCACATTGACCCTCATCTACCCTAGGTAACCCAAGTTCTATCACGTTTACCCCCATCTACCTTTTTTTAGCCATGTTCTACCACGTTCGCCCTCATCAACCCTAGGAAACCCATGTGCTACCCCGTTATCCCTTATCTACCCTTGTTTAGCCATATTCTACCACGTTCACCCTCATCCATCCTAGTTAACCCGTATTCTGCCCCGTTTACCCCTATCTACCCTTGTTTAGCCATTTTCTACCATATTCACCCTCATCTTCCCTTGGTAACCATGTTCTACTTCGTTTACCCTCATCTACCCTTGGTTAGCCATGTTCTACCACGTTCACCCTCATCTACCCTAGGTAACCCATGTTCTACCACGTTAACGCTATTTTCCTTAGTTTCAAGCCGTGTTACACCTCGTAGGAATGATGGCTTATTACTTATCGAAGCCCAAAAAAGTCATGGATTAAGAGGCGTATTGAAGAACAAGTTGACAGCCTATAAAGGTCACTTGGAATGTAGAAAAGGCTGAGGGGATCAGAATTCCTATCGTCGACAGGAACTCTGCAAATACGTGGAACATGGACAAATTTTTATTTGTTGTTTTTTACAAGTGTAATAAAAGTTACAAATCTGACTGATGTTGAGCTATCTGCGGAAAACATATATCTTATTAACCAAGCGCGAGGGCCGTACTTGTAGAATATCGGCCCGAGGTCTTGACAGTAGGGACCGAGCGCAGCGAGGTCCGTTCAAAAAAGACCGAGGGCCGATATTCTGCCCCGAGCAAGCTTGGTTAATAAGAGATTTATTATACGAGTGAAGTCCGAAGGGACACAAG